>NW_026511894.1:0-72500 GCF_027579735.1 Bombina bombina | reverse complement strand
AAACTCTCCACTAAACTCTCAAACAACTCTCAAAAACCCAAAACTCCTACCAACGCAACTAGCTCCCGTGTCTTTGTCTCTAGAGGCGATCACAGGTAAAGAGCGCAGGCGCAAACCGTATTCTTATAGACAGAGGTCGGGTTACCATGGCAATGGCACTTGTTATGGCGTGCTTTCGACAAATCCGACATCGGTTGGCAATGCAAACTTACGTACGGCCGAAAAGAGCAACTGCGCGCAACACGCTAATCTTTTCAATGGAAACCTGGTACTAAAATGGAGCCGTAAATTACTTTTAGCTGTCGTCCGCTTCGGTAGCTTACGGCTCCATTTTTAACGACGCAATGGAAGCGAGCTCTAAGTTTGCAGATAGTCTGCAGACTAGTAATTGACACAGCTGCGCTATTTGAAAATAGCTAAATGTGTGCAGTACCAATAAAGGGATAATAACTTGCTAAGTTAAAATTAACTGTTATTTATAAATATCTCTAAAAAAAGTTCATATGAAATAGCAATTTTATAAACATAAATTCATAGCATAAAAACACATGAAACCACAATGAATCACAATACAACACAATAAATCACAATAAATCACAATTAACCAAATGCTATAGCAATAAAAGCATACAAAACATAACAAATTACAATAAATAGATGGTTTGTTGAAAGACACTGGTACTCCACTAAGATGGCGTCTTGCACAGTGTGAGATAAGTCTTTTCTCTTGTAAGGTGTATCCAGTCCACGGATCATCCATTACTTGTGGGATATCTCCTTCCCAACAGGAAGTTGCAAGAGGATCACCCACAGCAGAGCTGCTATATAGCTCCTCCCCTAACTGCCATATCCAGTCATTCTCTTGCAACTCTCAACATAGCTGGAGGTAGTAAGAGGAAAGTGGTGTAATATAGTTAGTTTTTTCTTCAAAATCAAAGTTTATTGTTTTTAAATGGTACCGGGTTGTGCTATTTTATCTCAAGGCAGCATTTAGAAGAAGAATCTGCCTGCGTTTTTTCTATGATCTTAGCAGAAGTAAATAAGATCCACTGCTGTTCTCACATATGTCTGAGGAGTGAGGTAACTTCAGAGGGAGAATGGCGTGCAGGTTTATCCTGCAATAAGGTATGTGCAGTTTAAGTTTTTCTAGGGATGGAATTTGCTAGAAAAAAGCTGCTGATACCGGATTAATGTAAGTTAAGCCTAAATACAGTGATTTAATAGCGACTAGTATCAGGCTTGCTATCAGAGGTATATACTCTGATTAATGTGCAATATAAAACGTTTGCTGGCATGTTTAATCGTTTTATATATATGCTTTGGTGATAAAAACTTATTGGGGCCTAGTTTTTTCCACATGACTGGCTTGATTTTTGCCTAGAAAACAGTTTCCTGAGGCTTTCCACTGTTGTAATATGAGTGGGAGGGGCCTATTTTAGTGCTTTTTTGCGCAGTTAAAATTACAGACAGAGACATTCAGCTTCCCTCAGCAGTCCCCCTGCATGCTTTAGGACTTCTCTGAAGGGCTCAAAAGGCTTCAAAAGTCATATATTGAGGAAGGTAAAGCCACAGTGGAGCTGTGGCAGTTGTTGTGACTGTTTAAAAATGTTTTTTTCAATTTGTTAATCCGTTTTTTGTATTAAGGGGTTAATCATCCATTTGCAAGTGGGTGCAATGCTCTGCTAACTTGTTACATACACTGTAAACATTTCGTTAGTTTAACTGCTTTTTTCACTGTTATTTCAAATTTTAGCAAAATTTGTTTCCCTTAAAGGCACAGTAACGTTTTTATATTGCTTGTTTAACTTGATGTAAAGTGTTTTCCAAGCTTGCTAGTCTCATTGCTAGTCTGTATAAACATGTCTGACATAGAGGAAACTCCTTGTTCATTATGTTTAAAAGCCATGGTGGAACCCCATATGAGAATGTGTACTAAATGTATTGATTTCACTTTAAACAATAAAGATCAGCTTTTATCTTTAAAAATTTTATCACCAGAGGATTCTGGCGAGGGGGTAGTTATGCGACCTAACTCTCCCACGTGTCAGACCCTTTGACTCCTGCTCAAAGGGACTCACGCTAAAATGGCGCAAGTACATTCAAAGACGCCCATAGCGATTACTCTTGCAGGACATGGCTGGCAATCATGGATAATACCCTGTCAGCGGTATTAGCCAGACTGCCTGAATTCAGAGGAAAGCGCGATAGCTCTGGGGTTAGACGTAGTACAGAGCGCGCAGATGCCTCAAGGCCCATGTCTGATACTGCGTCACAATATGCAGAAGCTGAGGAAGGAGAGCTTCAGTCTGTGGGTGATATTTCTGATTCGGGGAAACCTGATTCAGATATTTCTACTTTTAAATTTAAGCTTGAGAACCTCCATGTATTGCTTGGGGAGGTGTTAGCTGCTCTGAATGACTGTGACACAATTGCAGTACCAGAGAAATTGTGTAGACTGGATAAATACTATGCAGTGCCGGTGTGTACTGTTCCAATACCTAAAAGGTTTACAGAAATCATTAATAAGGAGTGGGATTGACCCGGTGTGCCGTTTTCCCCCCCTCCTATTTTTAGAAAAATGTTTCCAATAGACGCCACCACACGGGACTTATGGCAGACGGTCCCTAAGGTGGAGGGAGCAGTTTCTACTTTAGCAAAGCGTACCACTATCCCTGTCGAGGACAGTTGTGCTTTTTCAGATCCAATGGATAAAAAATTAGAAGGTTACCTTAAGAAAATGTTTATTCAACAAGGTTTTATCCTGCAGCCCCTTGCATGCATTGCGCCTGTCACTGCTGCTGCGGCGTTCTGGTTTGAGTCTCTGGAAGAGGCCTTTCAGACAGCTACTCCATTGACTGAAATACTTGACAAGCTTAGAACACTTAAGCTAGCTAATTCTTTTGTTTCTGACGCCATTATTCATTTGACTAAACTAACGGCTAAGAATTCTGGATTCGCCATCCAGGTGCGTAGGGCGCTATGGCTTAAATCTTGGTCAGCTGACGTGACTTCAAAGTCTAAATTACTTAACATTCCCTTCAAGGGGCAGACCCTATTCGGGCCTGGTTTGAAGGAAATTATTGCTGACATTACTGGAGGTAAGGGTCATACCCTTCCTCAAGACAGGGCCAAATCAAAGGCCAAACAGTCTAATTTTCGTGTCTTTCGAAACTTCAAGGCAGGTGTAGCATCAACTTCCTCTGCTACAAGACAAGAGGGAACTTTTGCTCAATCCAAGCCGGGCTGGAAACCTAACCAGTCCTGGAACAAAGGCAAGCAGGCCAGAAAGCCTGCTGCTGCCTCTAAGACAGCATGAAGGAACGGCCCCCTATCCGGTAACGGATCTAGTAGGGGGCAGACTTTCTCTCTTCGCCCAGGCGTGGGCAAGAGATGTTCAGGATCTCTGGGCGTTGGAGATCATATCTCAGGGATATCTTCTGGACTTCAAAGCTTCCCCTCCTCAAGGGAGATTTCACCTTTCAAGATTATCTGTAAACCAGATAAAGAAAGAGGCATTCTTACACTGTGTGCAAGACCTCCTAGTTATGGGAGTGATCTGTCCAGTTCCACAGTCGGAACAGGGACAGGGTTTTTATTCAAATCTGTTTGTGGTTCCCAAAAAAGAGGGAACCTTCAGACCCATTTTGGATCTAAAGATCTTAAACAAATTCCTCAGAGTTCCATCGTTCAAAATGGAAACTATTCGGACCATCCTACCTATGATCCAGGAGGGTCAGTACATGACCACAGTGGATTTGAAGGATGCTTACCTTCACATACCGATTCACAAAGATCATCATCGGTTCCTAAGGTTTGCCTTTCTGGACAGGCATTACCAATTTGTGGCTCTTCCCTTCGGGTTAGCTACAGCTCCAAGAATCTTTACAAAGGTTCTGGGATCGCTTCTGGCGGTCCTAAGACCGCGAGGTATATCAGTGGCCCCTTATCTGGACGACATCCTGATACAGGCGTCAAGCTTTCAGATTGTCAATTCACATACGGACATAGTTCTGGCATTTCTCAGGTCACATGGGTGGAAGGTGAACGAGGAAAAGAGTTCTCTATCCCCACTCACAAGAGTCTCCTTCCTAGGGACTCTGATAGATTCTGTAAAAATGAAGATTTACCTGACAGAATCCAGGTTATCAAAGCTTCTAAAATCTTGCCGTGTTCTTCATTCTATTCCTCGCCCTTCGGTGGCTCACTGTATGGAAGTAATTGGCTTGATGGTAGCGGCGATGGACATAGTGCCATTTGCGCGCCTACATCTCAGACCGCTGCAACTATGCATGCTCAGTCAGTGGAATGGGGATTACACAGATTTGTCCCCTCTGCTAAATCTGTATCAAGAGACCAGAGATTCTCTTCTCTGGTGGCTATCTTGGGTCCATCTGTCCAAAGGTATGACCTTTCGCAGGCCAGATTGGACAATTGTAACAACAGATGCCAGCCTTCTAGGTTGGGGTGCAGTCTGGAATTCCCTGAAGGCTCAGGGATCGTGGACTCAGGAGGAGAAACTCCTCCCAATAAATATTCTGGAGTTTAAGAGCAATATTCAATGCTCTTCTAGCTTGGCCTCAGTTAGCAACCCTGAGGTTCATCAGATTTCAGTCGGACAACATCACGACTGTGGCTTACATCAACCATCAAGGGGGAACCAGGAGTTCCCTAGCGATGTTAGAAGTCTCCAAGATAATTCGCTGGGCAGAGACTCACTCTTGCCACCTATCAGCAATCCATATCCCAGGTGTAGAGAACTGGGAGGTGGATTTTCTAAGTCATCAGACTTTTCATCTGGGGGAGTGGGAACTCCATCCGGAGGTGTTTGCTCAATTGGTTCATCGTTGGGGCAAACCAGAACTGGATCTCATGGCGTCTCGCCAGAACGCCAAGCTTCCTTGTTACGGATCCAGGTCCAAGGACCCAGAAGCGGCACTGATAGATGCTCTAGCAGCGCCTTGGTTCTTCAACCTGGCTTATGTGTTTCCACCATTTCCTCTGCTCCCTCGACTGATTGCCAAAATCAAACAGGAGAGAGCATCAGTGATCTTGATAGCGCCTGCGTGGCCACGCAGGACCTGGTATGTAGACCTAGTGAACATGTCATCCTTTCCACCATGGACCCTGCCTCTGAGACAAGACCTTCTACTACAAGGTCCTTTCAATCATCCGAATCTAATTTCTCTGAGACTGACTGCATGGAGATTGAACGCTTGATTTTATCAAAGCGTGGCTTCTCCGAGTCAGTCATTGATACCCTTATACAGGCACGAAAGCCTGTCACAGGAAAATCTACCATAAGATATGGCGTAAATATCTTTATTGGTGTGAATCCAAGAATTAATCATGGAGTAAGGTTAGGATTCCTAGGATATTGTCCTTTCTCCAAGAGGGTTTGGAAAAAGGATTATCAGCTAGTTCTTTAAAGGGACAGATTTCTGCTCTGTCTATTCTTTTGCACAAGCGTCTGGCAGAAGTTCCAGACGTTCAAGCTTTTTGTCAGGCTTTGGTTAGAATTAAGCCTGTGTTTAAACCTGTTGCTCCCCCATGGAGCTTAAACTTGGTTCTTAAAGTTCTTCAAGGGCTTCCGTTTGAACCCCTTCATTCCATTGATATCAAACTTTTATCTTGGAAAGTTCTGTTTTTGATGGCTATTTCCTCGGCTCGGAGAGTCTTTGAGTTATCTGCCTTACAATGTGATTCTCCTTATCTGATTTTCCATTCGGATAAAGTAGTTCTGCGTACAAAACCTGGGTTTTTACCTAAGGTAGTTTCTAACAAGAATATCAATCAAGAGATTGTTGTTCCATCATTGTGTCCTAATCCTTCTTCAAAGAAGGAATGCCTTTTACATAATATGGACGTGGTCCGTGCTTTAAAGTTTTACTTGCAAGCTACTAAGGATTTTCGCCAAACATCTACACTGTTTGTTGTTTACTCTGGACAGAGGAGAGGTCAAAAAGCTTCGGCAACCTCTCTTTCTTTTTGACTTCAGAGCATAATACGCTTAGCCTATGAGACTGCTGGACAGCAGCCCCCTGAAAGGATTACAGCTCATTCTACTAGAGCTGTGGCTTCCACCTGGGCCTTTAAAAATGAGGCTTCTGTTGAACAGATTTGCAAGGTGGCGACTTGGTCTTCGCTTCATACCTTTTTAAAATTTTACAAATTTGATACTTTTGCTTCTTCGGAGGCTATTTTTGGGAGAAAGGTTCTACAGGCAGTGGTTCCTTCCATTTAAGCCTGCCTTGTCCCTCCCTTCATCCGTGTACTTTAGCTTTGGTATTGGTATCCCACAAGTAATGGATGATCCGTGGACTGGATACACCTTACAAGAGAAAACATAATTTTTGCTTACCTGATAAATTTATTTCTCTTGTGGTGTATCCAGTCCACGGCCCGCCCTGTCTTTTTAAGGCAGGTCTAAATTTTAATTTAAACTACAGTCACCACTGCACCCTATGGTTTCTCCTTTCTTGGCTTGTTTCGGTCGAATGACTGGATATGGCAGTTAGGGGAGGAGCTATATAGCAGCTCTGCTGTGGGTGATCCTCTTGCAACTTCCTGTTGGGAAGGAGAATATCCCACAAGTAATGGATGATCCGTGGACTGGATACACCACAAGAGAAATAAATTTATCATGTAAGCATAAATTATGTTTTTGTCTTAAAGTTAATAAAAAAGTATTTTAGGCAGGATAACAGTGTGAGTTATGTCTCCAAAAGCAAATGAGCTGATGATTCGGTTAGCATATTGGTTAGTGGTAAAAAGCCATGCAAAGCTGTAATGGACGAGAAGAAGGATGGAAAATCCTTTTACAAGCAGGAAAGTAAATATGGCTAAGGTGCACTTTTTTACTTACACCAAATGCCAATGATCTGTCTTCGATGCTGCTTCCAAATCACCGCCAGTCTGTACAACGCCTTCCAAGTAATCACGGAGGGTACTCTGTCAATACGCTAGAGCTCCAGGAGGCTCTCACACTGTCAGAACATTGCAGCTACGGAAGCCCAAGGTGGACACAGTACAAAGCAACGCGTTTCGGCTTTACAAAAGCCTTTCTCAAGCTGAATACTGACATGTCTATTTGCCTTCTATTTGTACGGTCTTCTTAAAGGAATAGTGCTGTATTTAATTCACACTTGTGCATATGTATATTCTAACCACAAACTTATACAGCACTAAAGGAAGAAAGGTTTTTCTTATGTATATATATACAGTTAAAAATAGCTTTTTCTAAGCACATTGATAAATAGATATATGTTTTAAAAAGAGAAAACTTCATCTTAGTATATCGCTAAAAAACATAATGCATTGTACATATAAAATTTCATAAGTAATAAAAAGAATGAAATCGGATACAATGTTTGGGATAAAATATATTAGCATATAATTACTGACCTAATGTTATCTAAAAGTATTGATTATAAAAGGAGTCTTATATTTAATAGAATCTATATATTTAATATTGAAATTTTAAAAGAACAATAATCTATCAGCAATTTTTATTAATCCCTAAAACTAAAAATCGATTGATATCTTCAAATCGTATGTTTAGAATAAATAGTGTAAATAGAAATAAAAAATGATTTCATAAAATCAATACCCTACTCCTCTCTAAAAGAATTATATTTTTTATCCTTTACTATTTAGTAATCCTAATAAATTCTGAAGATAAATGTTAAAATTTAGAAATTAGAGGATTTTTCTTATAATATTGATCCCTAAGTTTAGGAGTTGAATTGATTAGTAATGGTCAAACATCGTAAAAAATCATAAAAAATGTAATAATAATAAATAGATTAATTAAAAAAAAATATTTTAGTGATCTGGACCAAATTCATATTCAGAGGTGCCTTTGGACATTGCAGAAGATTCTCTATGTATAGCCTAACCAAAATTAGAATAATGTATGATATTGGTATAGAATTATTTTAAATGACAGTTTAAGTCTAATTCCAAATTAAGACCACGAGGGGTTAAAGTGCCTAATTGGAATATCCATTTTCCTTCTCTTTTTAAAATTTCATTATGGAGGTCTCCTCCTCTCCAATGATTGGAGACCTTATCCACCCCCATGAAACTGAAATGCTTTAAATTTGCATTATTACAAGTTGAAAAGTGCCTGGGTGATCTTTATTGCGTTCTTTATTGTGATTCTCAATTGAATGTGCTCCCTTATTCTGTCCCGTAGGGGCCTTTCTGATTCCCCCACATATTGGGCCCCACATTTGCACTCTATCACATTTCTGTCAGTGGGGTTATATGTGATTAATGCAGAGAGTTGTGGTCTGATTAAATAACCATCTTTTGAGAATTATTAACTTGTTAAAAATGCTTAGAAATGTTAAAGGTGAATTTGTTGTGTTGTGCTGTCTGCTGCCACCCAGTGTTATGTTGCGAGAATTGCAGCCATGAGATGATTGGTTGTTGCAAGGACGCATCTCCTTGGCAACATATATTCCCAGATGAACCAATCCATATTCAGTTGTTAAGGGCCAATCCGAGACAAAGTTTCCGTTTTGGGCGTTTCCAAATTTACTCATGATGGAAAACTGATAAAAAGTGAATGCAAGATAGATAAAAGGAAAGATTTTCTGCTAAGCTAAACTTGTAACTGGTTTGTTGGGCGCGAGATAACACTTTACTCAAGCAAAGCTGATCTACCTTTCTCATTGATTGCGATATACACTTATTGGTGATCTGAGGTAAAATAATTCCTATTAAGGAATATTGGATATCGATTGCTCTTTACCCTGGTAATGTATTCAAGGTTATTGGTAAGACTATAGTTAAATTATAAGTCACTGCAGTTTAAAGTACAGTTGAAAGATTTAAAGAAGCAGTTTGTATTTCAAGTTAATATTTCATAAGCCTAGGTATTGTTTAAATTTGTATCTGGTAGGCTAAGTAACTTATCTGTGCAAGTTCTGATGTTTCAAATCAATATTTTATTAGGATAAATTGCAGTTAAATAGCATAATATATATATTATCCTATTGTTTATAAGCACTGTTAGGATTGTATTGCTTGGATGTTAAAAGTTAAAGGTTTTAGTCCCATTGTGTTAACTGAATGAAAGGCTATATGTAAATAAGGCTGATTTTTAAAGGTAAATTTTTCTGGGCTTTGTAAGAAGGATAGCATATCTTAATAGTTGGTTTTAACGTATATAATATTGTGTCATATTCTGGTATTGCAAATATATTTCAAAATGTTCATGGATATTAACTAAATAAAAGAATTCAGGTATTTATATAAATTGTATGGTTTCTAGTAGATGCATGTCGGTTAAGGGTTTCTATTTTTAAGGATAATTATTATTTGTATTGTGTTATAACCCTGCCATAAGCTGATATATTATTTGGAGAGCACTACTTAGATTCTTATCATAAATACTGACATATTGTTTGGAGGCACTTGCATGAGATTTATTAATATTCATCATACTGATATCATATATTTGTAGTAAATAGAAATTATTATAAAAGAGAGAAAAAGTTTCATATTTCGATATTAATATTTTGAAGATATAATTTTTGAAAAATTGAAATATTGATTTTCATATTTCGAGATTGATATTAATATCTTGAAATATTATTAAAGATTAACTTTTGAAAAATTGATAAAAATATTAATTTTTCATATTTAAAAATTAATCAAAATTATTATTTTTTCATATTTTCAAAGTTAATCAAAAATATAAATTTTTCATATTTCGAAATTAATATTTTATTTTTTTTAAAAAAGGAAAAAAAATATAATTTTTTTTCTCTCTTTTTATTGGCAAAAATTGTATTAATGTTTTAATTTAACTAAATACTAAACCAATATAATAATGTCTGTAGCCAGGAGTGACTCATTTAATTCTGTACATAGTGATGAAAATGGTCCCTTCACAATACCCATTAAAAAAGGTCAGGTTCTTAAGAAAGATACCATAAGTTACATTAAAGGGAAGTTTAATATTGCGGGTGAATTAAATGATTTTATGGATATGCTTGAAATTAGGGCTAAAAATATTACCGTTAATAATAATATGTGGAATGAAGAGAATGAATTCTTCCAAGAATTATTAATAATTAATCAATGCAAGACTCCCAAAAAGCGAGACGAACTAATACTAAAATATTGGCCCCTTTTAATATGCATTATTGACGAAATGTCATTTTGTGTCATAGACAAATGATTGCAAATACAAGAGCTAGAAAGTAGTATTCGTTCCTCACGCAGATGCGAAGAGAATTTAAAAATAGCCAAAAATAAAATGGATGAATTTGCCCAAATCCTAACCGCCTTAGATAAGCATAACATAGACTTACTCGCACAGATGCAAGATTTAAATAAACAGCTTGTGCAAAGCCAGAAGGATTTAAGTGATTTAAAAAGGTCATATCGCCATAATGAAAACCCTTATATTAACAGTGAGAATAATACAGATAATGCTAACCCCTTTAGCGAACGCGTCAGGGACGAGGTACAAAAATATATGGAACAGTATAAACAAATGACCCCTAATGGGTCAGAAATAGATTTCCCAAATAGACAATCACCTCATGATGTAAATCCAGAGGACTGCTGTAACGCAGCTGGTGCGGGGGAGGGAAACTCTAACAGAGAATCTCAAAATAAGTCTAATAAAGTATATGATTCCCATAAAATAGTCACATTCATACAGCGTGCAGTGCCTATATTCTCCAATAAGGGAACAAAATCTGTAATTGATCATTTAGAGGCTTTTGAAAATGCATTAACTATAATGAATGTTACAAGTGAGAAATTGAAAATTGAATTTCTGCCTTGAGTATTTGACAGTAAACATCACAAATTCTTTGCTTCACTAAAGGATATGAATATTCATTCCTGGAGTGGGATAAAATGACAATGCAGAAAAGAATTCAGGCAATATCACACTAAAACTGCCGCGAAAATAGCGGTATATGGTTTAAAATGTAGTGCGAATCAGAGTCCAATCGAATTCCTTTCTGAATTGAAAAATGCGTACAGTATGGCTGAAGATAATCCCAGATTTGATGGCTCAGAATTTGTACATTTATTTTTTGAAGCACTGCCTACACCCATCAAAATTAACTTAGCTAGAGATTTTGATGAGGACTGCTCATTGGAATGGCTGATCAAAGAGAGTACAAAATTATACTCTATTCAGCAATCCAGTGAACAGGGCGTGAAAAAGGAGTCAAAACCCAAAATTGTAGCGGAAACTAGGGTGTCACCTAGCCCCCTCAATTTGGAGTCTAAAAAGAAAACCTACGCAGAGGTGGCCAGTCAGAACAGGCCATCTCCACAGAGGTTTAACTCTGCCCCCTCCCCTACACGGGTTGAGGTGCAGGGAGACTATAACCAAAGTGGGGGACATAATCAGGTAAATAATTACTCACAAAGAGAATACTCACCAAATAATTGGTATCCGCGCAAGGGTAGATACAATAGACGGCGAAGATTTTCTCAGGGTAACCAGACACCCCAGGTATATAATGCTCCCCAAAGTACTAATACTGAACAAGCTGAACCCCAAGGGCAACCACGTCAGAATAGAAATAGCGGCCCTAATTCTGAGGGAACCCAATGGTCCAGGAATCATTATTATGGGGCACCAAGAGATAGGCCCAGGGGTAGAGGTAACTTGTACAATCAGGTAGATATGATTTTTACCCAGTTAAATCGGTTGAGCGAACAATTCGCTAATATGAGTCAACCTTCTACGTCTCAGCAACCGAACAATACTTTTTTAGGGGTACAGCCAGTGGTCAGCAGTGGACCACAGGCACAGTCATAAATACTGCAGCATCACCTGAGAGGGAGGGGAGAGATATACAAAATGTAATGATAAATGTCAATGGTACTGATCATGTTCTCTCCCCACAGACCAGAAACTGACAATTTAACTGTGATGACTAGCAACCTCGGCCTGAAAGCATTAACCAATCTTTCCCTTTGCAGCACTCTCTTAACCTTGTTTCCACAGATGCAGTACACAAGAATCCAGCCGACCCTGTCATAGAGGAGACTGGTAGGTATGAAACTTCTTCTGCATCGGAAAACATGGCGAATTCAGGTAACACGTGGCAAAGCCCACAGATGTATGATAACGCCAACTTTATGTGTGAAATGGTAGAAAATGCAGGAAGGTATTATGTATTAGTTGAGCTGCAAGATTCAGTCTCCAACCCTATCATGGGATTAATTGACACTGGGTCTCAGGCAACTATCTTATCCCACAGGTACTACACACAGCTAAATGAGCTAACACCCCACAAACCTAAAATAAAAGAATTTGATGGTTCACTAATAGGAGTTGGGGTGAGTCTCTAAAAGTTTACGGTACTGCCTGGCTAAAATTTAAACTGGGGAACAGGGTCATAAGACACCCTGTCATTATAGTGGATCTGCCAACTGATCGTTTAATTATTGGTAGTGATCTCCTGAAGCGATTAAGCACCATAATTGATTGCATAAATAGTGTAATTTGGTCACAAGTTAAAAGGCCTATCAATTATGAGAAATCTGGTATATCCCGCCCCCGACATAGCTGTCACGTGGTGGAAGAGAAACCAGATGCTGTAGAGATTCATTTCAGGAATAACTCTGTACCTGAAATCACTATTCTACAAATAGATGATCAGACTCCTTTAAGTGGCTCTGATGGTAATACTTTTAAAATTTCGCCTGGAAAGATATTGAATATTTCCCTAGATGGCAATGTATTAACCAAATCGCTCCACAAGGGGGATCATAAAATCCCTAAGGGGGGAGGCCACGCTCAATACCTCACAGGGATTGAGAGAGTTAAAGAGGATCTATTTATCCCTATACAAGTTCATGACCTTGGTAAAACCAAGTATGCTAAATTAAACTTAAAACAGGAAGCTAGCTATATAAGCGAAGGCTTATTAGCACAGATAGCTGAACCTAAAGTAATTAAATATCTTTCTCCCCAAGACCACTGTGTCCACAACCTGGATAACAGGTTTGAAAGCTATAACATCACAGCTAAGTGCTTATTATCTGTCTCTATAGGTAATAAGTCAGTGAAGCACCTGTTTTTAGTTTTAAATACTCCCCATAATCAAATATACATTGGCAATGATATCTTACATAGATATGCCATACAAATAGATTTGATTAATTTTTGCCTCTGGAGCAGGTTAAAGGGGGAACCTGAAGTATTTCAGGATGAAAATGCAGCCCTGAAATCAAACCAGCAATTGCCATATGCTGTGAATATGCAGGTGTCTAACGATGTTATAATTCCTGCCGGCGCTGATAAATTTCTTTTACCCTTACAGGTAAAGAGAGGCCAGAAATTAAAAACTTCTGAAACGCTAATTTGCCTCTCCCATAGAATACAAAATCTGGGTGTCACAGTGACCTACACTCCTATGGTGAATATTGGAACTGTTCCAATACATATTATTGTGCATAACATGACAGGATGTAACATTATCCAAGGGAACTACCATAGGATATGCACTGGAATCAAGTTATTACACTTTTGAATTCCAGAATAATGTAATTGGGCTGATCCCTGAAGGATACTTGACTGACGAACAATTAATAGAACAATCCTTTGCATCTATGCCAGAGGGTCTATTTAATATTCAGTCTATTTATCCCTTCAGCTCAGAGGAAGGCATCTGTAAAATTGAAGAAGCCTTTCTAGTGTTTGATCAGCCAATCAAACAGCAAGATTACAACAATACCCAGAGTCATGGGAGCAATGTAAACTATAATCAAGGGGATCTCACCTCTAGATTGGAAGAAGCCTATGAAATAGGACAGCCTGAAATCTTTCCAGGATTTCAGCAAATAGTCAAAGAGCAAATATCCTTAGCTAATGGCTGTTCCAGCGATGATGAACTCCAACAGCTGCGAGTGCGAGAACTCCTGATGGAGTACAAGGATATTTTTGCTAAGGATTCTTATGACTGTGGTACTACAGACTTGCACATTGCAAGAATACAAACAGATCCCGATGCACCACCTGTATTTGTCAAACAATACAGACTTCCCTTAGCCTCATATGATTCTCTTCTAGAGATCATAAGGAATTTGGAAGAAAGAGGTATTATCAGACAGGTGCACAGCTCATATAATAATCCTATTCTAGGTGTTCTCAAGCCAAATGGACAATGGTGTTTGTGTGCTGATTTAAGACAGCTAAACAAACGAGTGTACATGTCTGGCTGGCCTGTGCCATATATTGACCAATGCCTAGCACAAATGCAGGGATCCAAAATATTCACTGCCATTGATTGTGCACAGGGATATTGGACCATAAAGGTACATGAAGAGGACCAATATAAGCTGGCATTCTCTTTCCAAAAGATCCAATATCCATTTCAAAGACTTCCTTTTGGATACATAAATTCTGGACATGAATTTGCTGTATTCATGCATAAGGCTATGCCTGATGCACTGGAAAGGGGGACCTTATCTTATGTTGATGATGTTTTAATCAAAAGCACAGACTTTGAAAAACACATCGCAGAGCTTAAACACGTCCTCAGCCAACTTAAAAGGGCAGGTGTCAAATTATCCCTACAGAAAGCTCAATGGTGCCGCACTCGTGTAAACTTCTTGGGACATGAAGTTACTTCTGAAGGGTTAAATCCTCAGAAGAAAAAGGTGGAAGCTATAGTAAATTCTAAAAACCCAACTAACTTAAAGGAATTGAGATCCTTCCTGGGTATGACAAATTATTCTCGCAAATTCATTGATAATTATGCAGAATTAGCTAAACCACTACTACTTCTTCTAAAGAAGGACGTGAAATGACACTGGAGTGAGTCTCAAGAGACAGCCATCAAAGAGCTGAAGAGAAAACTCACTCAAGCACCTTGCTTTAGCGTACCCTGAAGGTGGTAAGGTAAACCTTTCTTCTTAGAGACAGGTTACACAGATATAAGCGTGAGTGCTGTTTTATACCAAAAGCATGATAATTTAAGCAAAGCCATTGCTTATGGAAATAAAGTTTAGCGATTGCGAAAAAGCCCTTTTATCTACTGTATGGGCTCTACAAAATTTCCGCAGCTATATACAGGGCGAGAAAATTATTGTAGAAACGGCCCACCAGCCTTTGCTATATTTGCAAAGTGAGAGAATAAGAGATGGGAATTTGTCAAATAGCCGCATAACAGCATGGACTCTTTCCTTACAAGGCTGGCCATTAGAAATTCGCTGCAAGCAGAATAAAAAGAATCCAGTTACACAGGGGCTTGCTGAGCTCCATGACTGTACTGCTAGAGATCCTGGGGGAAGAATTATCAGAAGATGATTTTCTGGAGGAACAATTGCTTTCCCCATATAAATTGTACAATGAGGAAAATTGCCAAACATTACCTTGGGTGTATGTTGATGGTTGTTCTTACCATGCCACTATAGATAATGAGCACAGATTAGTCGCTGGCATTGGTATAACTTTGGCAAATGGATTCTCAAATATATCTATGGGTTTTAACATTGGACCTAGATCCAGTCAAGTTGCAGAACTCACTGCTGTTCTCAAAACCATTGAAATGGCTATTGAACATGATATTCATGAATTTGTGATCATAACTGACTCAAATTATGTGCGTGACAGTTTTGTTGAATACCTGCCAACTTGGAAAAGAAATGGCATGCAGAAAAGCAATAACAAACCAGTCAAGCATGGCAAGTTGTTCTGCGAGATTGATAATCTGGTGGTATCCAATGATTTAACCATACACTGGAAAAAGACCAAGGGTCATTCCAGAGTTCTAGGTCCTGATAAGGAAGGCAATGATCTTGCAGATTCATTAGCCAAACAAGGAGCCATAACTGGAGAACTCCTTAATATTGACCACTTAATGGGTGCAATTCAGGTAGAAGCCATTACCAGAAACCAGGCAAAACAACAGAGTGAGCCTAACTTGGTACAATGGAGTCAGGATTCTCTTAGTGAGGACCTGATCACTAGTCAAAAAGAAGACCCCATTGTAGGCATCTTCTATAAACACATAGAAGATCCAGAAAGCAACCACATATCAAAAGATCTTAGAATCTTAATAAAGTGCAGATCACAATTCAAGTTACAGGATGGTTTGTTAATTAGAACCTCCAAAACTGGCATTCAGCAATGGGTAGTGCCCACCAAGTTCAGAGGTCTAATGCTTCAACATGCCCATGATGCTCCCACATCTGGTCATCGTGGTGCCAAACTCACGTACGAAATATTGCGTGATTATGCTTTTTGGCCACACATGTTGAAAGATGTTCAAACCTACTGTCAAGGGTGTTTAATCTGCCCACAGTTCCAACCCACTGCACCAACGCATAGAGCGCCATTGCAGAAAAGGGGGATGGTAATGCCATGGTCAGATATACAAATTGATTTTATTGGTCCGGTAATAAGGTCATCAAGAGGTAACAAATACATGTTAACCGTGACATGTCTGTTCACTAAATGGGTAGAGTGCATCAGTGCACCTAACAATAATGCTGAAACATACGCAGCATTGCTCATCAACCACGTATTTTCCAGATTTGGTTTACCCCAAAGAATCGAGTCAGATCGGGGAACCCACTTCACTAGCAAAGTGATGACCAAAATGTGGAAAATACTAGGGGTAAAAAGAAAGCTCCATATTGCTTATAGAGCTGCCTCAAGTGGTGGTGTAGAGCGTTACAACCAGTCCATTGTGAAAATCCTCAAAAAGTTTGTGAGTGAAACGGGTAAAGACTGGGACGTAAAACTACCTCTAGTCCTAATGGCATTAAGAGCAACTCCAAGTAGTGCTACCAAGATGTCACCTTTTGAACTGATGACTGGTAGAAGAATGGTTCTACCTCAGCATCTGCTGTACCGTACATAAGACCAAAACTTGATAAACGCTGCCAATACACATCAATATGTGGAGAACCTAAGAAAACACCTGCAATATGCCTTTGTGTAACGGTACCAACCGGATACCAAGGGTTAACACCAGGGAACAATGTCCTGCATAGGGAATCAGCAGTTCACAACCCAGCCAGTTTTCAGGTTTTAAACAGAATAACACTTTATTTGAAGGCAGCATACAGATTTATACAGGTTTTTGACCCCCCCCCCCCCAGATGGGGGTTGAAAGAATGTTGTACATTAGATAAAAGGGAGAAGCGCCCTTGACATGATACAATAGGATTATATTACTTAAACACTTCAACCACAGGACACTCTTGACTCTCCTTATCACTTAGGCGTTTCTCTCTGGGGGTGATCAAACACTAGAATGCTAAGCATTAATTAGATTGTAGCTGGAGCCAGCCACTTGTGGTTAGAAAATAAAGTTAACACTTTCAGTCCTGACCGAAGGGTCTGTCACAGACAACCTTTCTTACGTTATAGTCCAGAAGTGGCTAGGTTTGCCACAATGCTCCCCCAGAACCAAGCCGGCATACACAGTCTGATCCCAACGGATCGGCTTGGGGATGTCCGGGGCAACAACTTTCGGCTCAAGTAAGCTACGGGGTGTTCTCCGCCATCTGCTCCAACTTGGCTCAGTACTGCCCCCACCCCAAACATGGAAGCGTCTCTTCCCGGAGGGACTGGGCTTGGGTAGTCACAGGGTTAACATTAGCGGGATCCATGGGAGCATAGGCAGAAACAAGGGGGGCCAAGTCATTTCCAAGGAGAACATCAGCAGGTAAGTCCTTCTTGACCCCCACATTCACAAGTCTAGCGCCCACTCCCCAATCCAAATGTACCCTGGCAACAGGTAGGCGGAACACAGTGCCCCCTGCTACCCTCACAGCCACAGTGTCTCCAGTGTGCTGTTTCTCAGGCACCAAGTTCTCTTGAAGCAAGGTCATGGTAGCACCAGTATCCCGTAGACAACTGACCTCCTTCCCATTCACTTTAACCCGTTGCCGGTTATTCCGGTGGGCAGCTTGCACGGGGTCTGCTTCATGTAGGCTGCCCCAGCATTCTGGCGCCTCTACGTAGCGGGCCACAGGCTGAGGATTATGTGGGATTCCGCCAGCGGGTCTTCTCCAGGACTGTGCTTGATTCGCTGCATTTAGGGGACACTCTGGTCTTTTGTGCCCTAGTTGCTTACATCCAAAGCACCGAATAGGTTGTGAGTACCCGCTCTCTGAGGGTAGTTCGTGGCCGGAGGCCGTGTGGTATAGCGGTGCGCCGGGGGTTGGTAACTGGCAGCTGCTGGGGTGACTGGGGGTCTGTACTCCACTCTAGCAGTGGGCAATCGGTATACTGCTCCCCCTGCCCCTCGTACTGCCACGGATCCGCCAGTGGGTGCTGTATCCGGCACCAAATGGGGAGCTATCAGGGTTAAAGTAGCTCCCGAATCCCGAAGTCCCTGGACCGACATCACCTCATGCAGAATTCCCAGGGGTTCCTCGGCTTGGGTGCTCAACACCTCATGAGCAGCTGGCTCCGTTTGGTAATGGTGAGCAGCCGCCCTTGGGGCCAGGTTCTGTCTGACCTGGTTCCAAGCTTGTCTGCTCCGATTTTGGGTGCACTCACGTGCCATATGTCCCCACTGCTTGCAGGTGTGGCATTGTATATTAGCCCGTCCGTTGTTAGGCTGTAGTCCATGGTGCCTCCTGGCATCAAAATGCTGGTCTGCTAATCTGGCTGCTTCGGTTAAGGTGAGGGGTTTTCGATCTCTCACCCATTCTTGGGCTTCTGGGGACAAGCCGTTAAAGAATTGCTCCAACAGCATCAGTTGTCGCAATTCTTCCATGGTGGTAGCTTGGCTGGCCTGTATCCACCCCTGAGATGCTTGATCCAGCTTGTGGGCCCACTCTGCATGGGAATCTCTTTCTGGCTTGCGCAGGCCTCTAAACTTGCGCCGGTATGCCTCTGAGGTAATGGCATATCTTTCCAAGATCGCTCTCTTCACTTTAGCGTAATCCTTGCTGTCCTCCCTGGGTACAGCGCGATACGCTTCCGCTGCCCTACCGGCTAGCTTGCCTGCTAGCACCGGCACCCATACGGACTGCTCCAAATCATGTAACTCGCACAGTCTCTCAAAATCCTGTAAATACCCATCAATCTCATCCTTCTCCTCACAAAACATTTTAAATGCATGGTATGGGATTTTGGGTCTTACTGGGTTGCTGAGTGCGTCCAAAATGGATTCTGCTCGGGAGGATGCATTCCGCGGACTGTGTGCCATCACGTACTCCTGCACATCTGCCATTACCACGGATAGCATATCCCGTGGTACAGGTTGGGGTAAAAATTCCAGCCTGGTCCTCATTTCCCTCTGGTATAGGGTCTCCTCCATGGCTGCTGGAGGCGTAGCGCTGCGAGCTCTGTCTCCCTCCATCAGCTCAGCAATTAATATAGCCTTGGGTTTGCTGCTGCCTATCTTTCCCCTGGCTTCTAGCAGTTCCTTTTACGTTTGTCTCTTTAGCTTAGAATAATCCATCTCCATTCACTTCGGTCCCTGGTACTCCTTCCATCTTAGTCAGTATTGTAGTAATCCCCCTCTTCCTGAGGTTACTGGCTTGTGTAGTTGCTCTTCTGGGCGATAAGGTTCATTCCGTCGCTTGCCACCAATTGTAACGGTACCAACCGGATACCAAGGGTTAACACCAGGGAACAATGTCCTGCATAGGGAATCAGCAGTTCACAACCCAGCCAGTTTTCAGGTTTTAAACAGAATAACACTTTATTTGAAGGCAGCATACAGATTTATACAGGTTTTTGACCCCCCCCCCCCCAGATGGGGGTTGAAAGAATGTTGTACATTAGATAAAAGGGAGAAGCGCCCTTGACATGATACAATAGGATTATATTACTTAAACACTTCAACCACAGGACACTCTTGACTCTCCTTATCACTTAGGCGTTTCTCTCTGGGGGTGATCAAACACTAGAATGCTAAGCATTAATTAGATTGTAGCTGGAGCCAGCCACTTGTGGTTAGAAAATAAAGTTAACACTTTCAGTCCTGACCGAAGGGTCTGTCACAGACAACCTTTCTTACGTTATAGTCCAGAAGTGGCTAGGTTTGCCACACTTTGCGTTTGCTCAAAGGAATTTAGAAAGAGCCGCAACTGTCACTAAAACCTATTATGTTCTCAAAACGTCCAAAAGGGAATATGAAATAAATGATACAGTTTATCTTTATAACTTTGGAAGAGATCAGGTTAGGGAGAAGAAATTTCTTCCCTCATGGAAAGGTCCTTTTGTCATTACTGACAAACTATCTCCAGTGGCCTATAAAATAAGGATCCCCAAAAATGAAAGTTTCATAGATAAATGGGTCCATATGAATCAATTGCGGGCATGTCATCCCAGATCCCAACTACAAGTCATAAAGGGAGAATGAAGTGTCATATCCCCAAATGCACTAAAGACATACTGTAGTTTAAAGATGCCTAGCTGATGAGAACAGAGGCTCAAAAATGACAGACTTTCTACATAGAAGACTGTCTATGATATGTGTGCGGTCAACATCCTCACCAAATACCATTGACTTTAAGCCAATTTAAATACATGTGTCCTACATCTATTTAAATTGGAAGGGGGGTTTATGTCAAGGTAAACAATATTTATATATTTATATATTATATATATATATATATTTAATCATATATTTTAAGGTCAATAAATATATACATATTGATATATATATTTCATTCAGATCTGGCTGGTCAGTAGAAAGTGATTCATTTCTTTCAGACAAACTGACTTCAATCATGTTTTAGTTCTACCACACTCAATATGCTAATTTATGCAATTGTATAACCACAAGGAACTGAAAATTAACACAGGTAAAATTCTGAATACACATCTCCAGGCTGAACCACAGACAGCATGTCCCAAGAAACAAAAGGGAAGCATTTGCTCTCTAGATGAAAATACAAACATGTTTTACCATAATTGAGAGTTAGCGTAGCCTTTGAAGCCCACCTCCTGCTGTGTAAAAGACAGTATTTTGATGCATAGATCAGGATACCTACTCATATATGGACTTCCTGCCAAGGAGCTGATAATTAGCACAGGTTTGTTGGATGACTCATACTGTGTGGCTGCTAACACTGAGATATACAAAATGTTAAACATTGCATCTGGGTTAGGATAACACAGAGAAAGCACATAGCTTACATTGTGAATTCAAAACAACTGTATTTAGAGTTTAAGTAAAATTAAATACATTTTGAAGAACAACAATGCCAATAGTTCATGTGTGTTTAACAATAATTCAAATAATCCATATATGTATATATATGTTGCAGGGATGTGCAGTCATTGGAGGCAGGGGAGGCACGGCTTCCCCTGCCATATGGGGCCAAAGTTTAGTTAAATTAATTTTAATTAAAAAGAAATTGTAGGGAAAAAAATAAATCACCATTTTTTTCCACCTATGTAATGTTATGGAGAGGCATCATACAGGACTGCATCTCTCCATAGCAAAACATGGTTACATTTCTTCAATAGCAGCAGCGTCACCCACTGGTGGTAGCTTAAAACTTCCTGAAGCAAAAATAATGACCAATAGGAGGCATCCCTCATGATGCCTCTTAGGGAGAAAGCCAATCAGAGAAGTAAAATTTAATTTTAAACTCTTCTTGGCATTATTAGTTATGCAGGATGCAGGGCTGGCCCTGTCTGATGTTCACTGACTTCTTGTTACTGTGATCCAGTCTGGGACCCTCCCACTAGCACAGGCTTCACTAGAAACAAGAGGGGAGAATAAGGACTGCAGGAAGAAGTGCACAGTAAGGGGTATTGTTTATAGCTTTCCTCATTCTGTTAAATGATAGTGTTAATATTAATGCTTTTAATGTGATCTGTAAGCTTTCTACATATTAACAATGTTGGCTGTTGTGACTGAGGAGTGCTGGTAATGATAATAGCTTCCCACATTTTGCTGGCAGTTTATTTGGACTTTTTATTGTGAATATTTTGTTTTTAATGTGATCTGGCAATTTGCTGCTTTTTAACCAGTTAACAACATTGACTACAGAGCCTGCTTTATTACTACAGCTCTCAGTAAGTATTGTGTTGTCACTAGCTTGTGCCCTTGTTGTGCAAAAAAGGAAATGCTAGTGCCTTTTTTTATGCAGGAACCTCTTCTGGTCTGTATAATAAACAATGTACTTTCCCTCCTGTAAAATAGTCAGTGCTGAGTACACTCCTATATCCTGTCACCCAAGATATAAGGTGAGATCTATTGGGTCCAGACACTTACTTCTGAGTATCTTAGTTATGTGCACTGAAACTAAAGAGAACAAAACTGTGCTGATTTTGTTTCTATGGGCTAGATTTATCAAGCCCCTACGGCAGCAAGTTCTGACAAGAACTTGCTCGCCGTGATTTATCGAGCAGCGGTCTCCAGACCGCTGCTTCCCTAAACTCTGAGGTGGCGAAATTC
The DNA here is from genome assembly GCF_027579735.1 of Bombina bombina. NCBI lineage: Eukaryota > Metazoa > Chordata > Amphibia > Anura > Bombinatoridae > Bombina > Bombina bombina. The sequence goes on along the minus strand of NW_026511894.1, from coordinate 50,133 downwards.
AATTGGTCGATTGACAGCTCCTGCCCACGTGTGATTGGCTGTGCGCGGGCAGGGGGCGGGATTGCACGCGAGCGCAAAATTGCGCTCGTGTGCAATGTTAATTACCTATGGGTAATTTCGCCCCACCACAGGCGAGCTGAGGCGTACAGGGGCGCGTATACGTGCCCCTGTACGCCTCAGCTATGATAAATCTAGCCCTATCTATGTGGATTAGATAGACTGATTGATTTAAGGTCAGTACTTCACTCTGTCATCCTACAGTTGTTTTCCTTCAATAAATACATTTTTTTTACTGCAGTTTCCCATGGTTTTGTGTTTTCCTGTTTAAAACACATCACATTTTATTATCTTTCTGTAATGTGATGATCTGTCTGTCATTTATTAAAAAGCATAGGCCGGGGGCGGAGCCAGCAGCCAACTCAGAAAGACGTGCTATATCAGAGCTCCTGATGTTTGATTATAAAACTTCTATATTTCCAGTATGATGGGATCGTTTATACCACAATCCTTGACCACTTTTATGCTATACAACAAGAAGATACCTAATATGGGTCAATAAAGCGGAATAGCTGGTAAAGCAGAGGATGCAAGGATTTTTTCGGCTTGCAGTGACTACCGCATGAGGCAAACCGCCATTTTGGAGACACCTAAGTATCATTCTTTTATTCAAAGATACACCCTCTCCTTCCTAAACGCCTATTCAGCTATATTATGGAGAGGCAAATTGTATCTGTACTTCACCGACTGGGACTCCTACTAGACAACCACCAGCAAGTGCTTATTAGAGAGTTGAAAGCTGCTATGAACCCGCAGCTGCCTGAGTCACTGCCGGTAGTGATAAGGGAGGTTGTCGGTTCCTATGAGCCCAATACGACACATCGGGAAATGATCTCATCTCAGGAGATAGAGGAAAAATGCATCCCAGCAATTAAGAACCCCAGTCCTGAGAAACCGGTATGGATGCATCTTGGCAAGCGATACAGCGCTCCCCAGTTCTCCGATGTGCACACAGATCCAGAGCCGCATAGTGCTACACAGATAAAGGAAACCCGGAGTCAGTGGATAGAAAGGAACCCGTCATGTAAGCTAACAGCTGCAACTAACGCTCCTACTGACAATATAAATCTAGCCTTGATCAGCAACTTAGACCCGGAGGTGCTATTGAGTGAGTTACTGGAGGCTGAGACTCGGTTGGAGCTACCATTCAAACAACGCTCCCTGCCTCAGTTTTCTTTGAGCCATGCCTACCGCTCCAGAGAGAGATCTCCTGATGCTCGAGCTGGAATCGGGCTACTACCGCAGAAACCCTACTCTATCATATGGGCTGATTCCAGTGTCTACTGTGACAGGCAGAATCGATGTCGAATGGGAGTGGGATAGAAAAGATTTCCACATGATTCAGAGGACTTCTCCCTTTATATATACGGAACTAAGTATATAAATTTGGTTGAGACTTTTTTCAGTGCTTCCCTCAGTTCTCTGTCAGTTCTTGTTTTTTTTTTTACTCAATACGCAGATTTAGAAGTTTGCTATGAGGTTAGGATAGGGGTTTATAGGTATGCTATCTATATTACCTCTTTTTTTACTGCCTCCAGCATATGTTTTATTCACTGCCGTAGTAATGTTTACTATATTTTTCATCTAAGCCCTAACCCTGATCCTTTAATTTATCCTACCTCATGGGAAAACGTGGTCTCTGCATATGGCTACTTAGACCAATGCCTGAAAGTGACTGTTTAATAATTCTCACTGTTGAAACCTGTGTTAGCTGAACGTTTGCGTTCCTAATGTGCTGTTGATTATATCTGTTTGTTAGTCCTTAATAATTTGATTTTTGCTTTTGATGTTACAGCTCTCTTGGAAGTATTGCACTATTTTAAACCTATACAGTTATAACGATATGAGCCTCTCAGAGATTAGCAGCTGTGTTCATTTTCATTTAATTTATATATATATGCCAACTCTGTTTATAACACAGCGCTCTTACCTTGAACCTGCAACCTTGTTTACATATAAATTATCTCATTAATGTAGGAGCATGGTTTAGTTTGATGCTCCTTTTTACATATTGTCTCACCTAATGATGATTGTTCTCTCCTGATATATCTTCTCACTGCTATATCTGTTCTCACTGCCACTCCCTGATTTAGAGGAAATCTTTAGTTCACCCCTAGCAGTATGAGCTTTCTGTTACATAAGCACAGGAAACGTATTATATCCCTCCGGCTCCAGACTAGGATTCTTGTCAAATATATTGTGAATGCCATCATGCGACTTCCTATTACAATTTAATCACTATACTAGACCTCCTAGCCTCACATAATCTGACTTTTGAGCACTCCTGTAGCCTCCAGTGGAGAACTGAGCATTATAACTTCTCCCTTATATCTGTGTAAAGGACTAGCGAACAGTTTCTACTCCCACTTCTCAATGTCTGCAACATAGCCATCTTTAGTTTTGTCCCCTTATCCTTGCTATATCTTCAGGGCCTGATTTAATCTCCCGGCTAGATCCATGACGCATACATCTAGTTAGCTTCAACATACCTAGCTAATAGACATGAATCAGTTTTCTTATTGTATATATCCTATTGCACCCTAAATGTGTAAACCTATCTCTGATGTCGAGTTTACTTGCTCTTGTTTGAAAACCACACTACTTAAGTATCTCCAAACAATACTTTTCAGTTCGAGAGTCGGTATAGACTCTACTGAGGTCTCTCAATTCATGATATAAAGGTTAATGCTGGGCGGTGTTAACTGGGAAAGCACAGCTCAGTATATTAGATAAATTAATTACCTTAGTTCGGATATATAAGTAGTAACTAACATAATACATGGTGCTGGAGATATCTGAATAGGTGAGGGCCTTATTTATCTCTGTTTCTCATGTACTTTTTCATATGCTTAGTCGACCTCCCCTATTTATATCCTCCTTAGGGAATTCTCCTTATTGTTACATATTTCAGCCTCAATTTATTCAAGAGGTGATTAGAGGATAGTTATATATCATAGCACATATTAAAGACTGATGTTCTCAGGATATGTCTGAATCTGACATACTAGCCGGCTCCGTCCCCCACCCCATCCCCCCCCCTTTATTCTATCTTGAGCGGCTCTCGTCCGCTGCATCCCCCTCCCTCTTAAAAATATAGAGCTACCTCCTCCCTAGCCTCACCCTTACTTATATAGATACCTTACTCTTCTCCCTATATAGCTAGGAGAGGACCATTCTTGTTTAAATTATGTTGGTAATTCTCTATAACAAAACTGAAGTCTCTCCATGAGATTGCCCACATATTATAGTAATAGTTGTGATACTGAAATGCATTACCTTGCTCATTTTGTGATGTATACATTGATCTGTAACCGTTTTGGGGCATACCATATTTTCTGTATTTGTTTATGACTTCAATAAAAATCATTTAAAAAAAAAAAAAAAAAAAAGCATAGGCCTAGATTTGGAGTTTGGCGGTAGCCGTGAAAACCAGCGTTAGAGGCTCCTAACGCTGGTTTTAGGCTACCGCCGGTATTTGGAGTCACTCAAAAAAGAGTCTAACGCTCACTTTTCAGCCGCGACTTTTCCATACCGCAGATCCCCTTACGTCAATTGCGTATCCTATCTTTTCAATGGGATCTTTCTAACTCCGGTATTTAGAGTCGTGTCTGAAGTGAGCGTTAGAAATCTAACGACAAAACTCCAGCCGCAGAAAAAAGTCAGTAGTTAAGAGCTTTCTGGGCTAACGCCGGTTCATAAAGCTCTTAACTACTGTGCTCTAAAGTACACTAACACCCATAAACTACCTATGTACCCCTAAACCGAGGTCCCCCCACATCGCCGCCACTCGATTAAATTTTTTTAACCCCTAATCTGCCGACCGCCACCTACGTTATACTTATGTACCCCTAATCTGCTGCCCCTAACACCGCCGACCCCTGTATTATATTTATTAACCCCTAACCTGCCCCCCACAACGTCGCAGCCAGCTACCTACAATAATTAACCCCTAATCTGCCGACCGCAAAGAGCCGCCACCTACATTATAGCTATGTGTCCCTAATCTGCTGCCCCTAACACCGCCGACCCCTATATTATATTTATTAACCCCTAATCTGCCCCCTCAACGTCGCCTCCACCTGCCTACACTTATTAACCCCTAATCTGCCGAGCGGACCTGAGCGCTACTATAATAAAGTTATTAACCCCTAATCCGCCTCACTAACCCTATAATAAATAGTATTAACCCCTAATCTGCCCTCCCTAACATCGCCGACACCTAACTTCAATTATTAACCCCTAATCTGCCGACTGGAGCTCACCGCTATTCTAATAAATGTATTAACCCCTAAAGCTAAGTCTAACCCTAACACTAACACCCCCCTAAGTTAAATATAATTTTAATCTAACGAAATTAATTAACTCTTATTAAATAAATTATTCCTATTTAAAGATAAATACTTACCTGTAAAATAAACCCTAATATAGCTACAATATAAATTATAATTATATTATAGCTATTTTAGGATTAATATTTATTTTACAGGTAACTTTGTAATTATTTTAACCAGGTACAATAGCTATTAAATAGTTGAGAACTATTTAATAGCTAAAATAGTTAAAATAATTACAAATATACCTGTAAAATAAATCCTAACCTAAGTTACAATTAAACCTAACACTACACTATCAATAAATTAATTAAATAAAATACCTATAATTATCTACAATTAAACCTAACACTACACTATCAATAAATAAATTAAATACAATTCCTACAAATAAATACAATGAAATAAACTAACTAAAGTACAAAAAATAAAAAAGAACTAAGTTACAAAAAATAAAAAAATATTTACAAACATTAGAAATATATTACAACAATTTTAAACTAATTACACCTACTCTAAGCCCCCTAATAAAATAACAAAGACCCCCAAAATAAAAAAATGCCCTACCCTATTCTAAATTACTAAAGTTCAAAGCTCTTTTACCTTACCAGCCCTGAACAGGGCCCTTTGCGGGGCATGCCCCAAGAAGTTCAGCTCTTTTGCCTGTAAAAAAAAACATACAATACCCCCCCAACATTACAACCCACCACCCACGTACCCCTAATCTAACCCAAACCCCCCTTAAATAAACCTAACACTAAGCCCCTGAAGATCTCCCTACCTTGAGTCGTCTTCACCCAGCCGAGCCAAATTCTTCATCCAAGCGGAGCAAGAAGAGGTCCTCCATCCGGTAGAAGTCTTCATCCAAGCGGGGCAGAAGAGGTCTTCCATCCGATTGAAGTCTTCATCCAAGAGGCATCTTCTATCGTCATCCATCCGGAGTGGAGCGGCAGCATCCTGAAGACCTCTGACGCGGAACATCGATCCTGGCCGACGACTGAACGACGAATGACGGCTCCTTTAAATGACGTCATCCAAGATGGCGTCCCTCGAATTCCGATTGGCTGATAGGATTCTATCAGCCAATCGGAATTAAGATAGGAATATTCTGATTGGCTGATGGAATCAGCCAATCAGAATCAAGTTCAATCCGATTGGCTGATCCAATCAGCCAATCAGATTGAGCTTGCATTCTATTGGCTGTTCTGATCAGCCAATAGAATGCAAGCTCAATCTGATTGGCTGATTGAATCAGCCAATCAGATTTTTCCTACCTTAATTCCGATTGGCTGATAGAATCCTATCAGCCAATCGGAATTCGAGGGACGCCATCTTGGATGACGTCATTTAAAGGAACCGTCATTCGTCGTTCAGTCGTCGGCCAGGATGGATGTTCCGCGTCGGAGGTCTTCAGGATGCTGCCGCTCCACTCCGGATGGATGACGATAGAAGATGTCTCTTGGATGAAGACTTCAATCGGATGGAAGACCTCTTCTGCCCCGCTTGGATGAAGACTTCTACCGGATGGAGGACCTTTTCTTGCTCCGCTTGGATGAAGAATTTGGCTCGGCTGGGTGAAGACAACTCAAGGTAGGGAGATCTTCAGGGGCTTAGTGTTAGGTTTATTTAAGGGGGGTTTGGGTTAGATTAGGGGTATGTGGGTGGTGGGTTGTAATGTTGGGGGGGGGGTATTGTATGTTTTTTTTTACAGGCAAAAGAGCGGAACTTCTTGGGGCATGCCCCGCAAAGGGCCCTGTTCAGGGCTGGTAAGGTAAAAGAGCTTTGAACTTTAGTAATTTAGAATAGGGTAGGGCATTTTTTTATTTTGGGGGTCTTTGTTATTTTATTAGGGGGCTTAGAGTAGGTGTAATTAGTTTAAAATTGTTGTAATATATTTCTAATGTTTGTAAATATTTTTTTATTTTTTGTAACTTAGTTCTTTTTTATTTTTTGTACTTTAGTTAGTTTATTTCATTGTATTTATTTGTAGGAATTGTATTTAATTTATTTATTGATAGTGTAGTGTTAGGTTTAATTGTAGATAATTATAGGTATTTTATTTAATTAATTTATTGATAGTGTAGTGTTAGGTTTAATTGTAACTTAGGTTAGGATTTATTTTACAGGTAAATTTGTAATTATTTTAACTATTTTAGCTATTAAATAGTTCTTAACTATTTAATAGCTATTGTACCTGGTTAAAATAATTACAAAGTTACCTGTAAAATAAATATAAATCCTAAAATAGCTATAATATAATTATAATTTATATTGTAGCTATATTAGGATTTATTTTACAGGTAAGTATTTATCTTTAAATAGGAATAATTTATTTAATAAGAGTTAATTAATTTCGTTAGATTAAAATTATATTTAATTTAGGGGGGTGTTAGTGTTAGGGTTAGACTTAGCTTTAGGGGTTAATCCATTTATTAGAATAGCGGTGAGCTCCAGTCGGCAGATTAGGGGTTAATAATTGAAGTTAGGTGTCGGCGATGTTAGGGAGGGCAGATTAGGGGTTAATACTATTTATTATAGGGTTAGTGAGGCGGATTAGGGGTTAATAACTTTATTATAGTAGCGCTCAGGTCCGCTCGGCAGATTAGGGGTTAATAAGTGTAGGCAGGTGGAGGCGACGTTGTGGGGGGCAGATTAGGGGTTAATAAATATAATATAGGGGTCGGCGGTGTTAGGGGCAGCAGATTAGGGGTACATAGGGATAATGTAAGTAGCGGCGGTTTACCGAGCGGCAGATTAGGGGTTAAAAATAATATACAGGGGTCAGCGATAGCGGGGGCGGCAGAATAGGGGTTAATAAGTGTAAGGTTAGGGGTGTTTAGACTCGGGGTACATGTTAGAGTGTTAGGTGCAGACGTAGGAAGTGTTTCCCCATAGCAAACAATGGGGCTGCGTTAGGAGCTGAACGCGGTTTTTTTGCAGGTGTTAGGTTTTTTTTCAGCTCAAACAGCCCCATTGTTTCCTATGGGGGAATCGTGCACGAGCACGTTTTTGAGGCTGGCCGCGTCCGTAAGCAACTCTGGTATCGAGAGTTGCAGTGGCGTTAAATATGCTCTACGCTCCTTTTTTGGAGCCTAACGCAGCCATTCTGTGGACTCTCAATACCAGAGTTATTTTAAAGGTGCGGCCAGAAAAAAGCCAGCGTTAGCTACGCGGGTCCTTACCAACAAAACTCTAAATCTAGCCGATAGTTTTTAGATTTTTAGTATTAAAACAATATTTTATATGATATATTATTATTAGTGGTTTTCATATTAAATCCACAAGTGAGCTGTGATATCTGTCTGTCATTTATTAAAAAGCATAGTTTTTAGATTTTTAGTATTAAAACAATATTTTATATGATATATTATTATTAGTGGTTTTCATATTAAATCCACAAGTGAGCTGTGATATCTCTCAGGAAATGTATAGGGACAGGGAGTCTTGCATCTTGCCTGGTATAGTGTGGCATTTAGCTGGCATTCATGGGAGTAGGGAACTGATTGGACAGTTTTAATAAGGTATATGAAAAGTGGCATAAATGATAGAAGGGAGTCATGTGGCAGAAAACTGTAATAAGTGGTTGTAAAAGGCCCTTAATCTTAATCAAATGTAGTGTATTACTGGCACACAGTTAGTAGGAGCAGGGGGCCACTCTAATCTTGTCAAGTACAACTGGCATATAATATTAATAAAACATTTTATTCAACTATTATATAATTAACTCATGTAAAAGTCACGTGGAAGTATGTATGTGTGTGTATCTGAGTGTGTGTGTGCTTGTCTGTATATATTTGTGGATTAGCCAGCCTCTTAGTGTGTATTCCTGTGGGTGCTTGTGTATGTGTGAGTGAGGATGTATGTGGCTTTTGGGTGCCTGTTTGTGTGCATGTGGTGCCTGGTTTTGTGTATGTTGGTTCCTATGTGTATATGGTATCTGATGGTGCTTGCGTGCTGTGCGTGTCTGTGTGTGTCTCTGTGAGTCTTCTTGTATATCTGAGTGTATATTTCTGTGTGTGATTCTGTATGTGTCTGTTTATGTGTGTGTCACTGTGTGTGTCTGTATGTGTTAGTGCCTCTGTATGTCCGAGTGTGTTTCTGTGTGTATGTAAATCTATGTTTGTGAGTGTGTGTTTCTATGTATGTGTGGGGGGGGCCTGATTAATGGTTTTGTAAGGGCTGTACAAGGATGTCAGTAGTATGTTAGGACTGTACACGGATGTCAGCAGTTTTCTGGAAATGTACACAATGTCAGCAGTATGCTAGGGCTATACATTGATGTTAGTAAAAATAAATATATGTTTTTTTCCATTAAAATTCTGTTTTTATAGCCTTATTTCTATCATTTCTTAGGTGCTTTGCTTCCCTTGTATTTTAACTATTAGATATAGAATTTCATAGTGGGCAGGGTTTTAGTACTTGGGCCACTGAATTGTACTTGCCCCCTGGTTCCAATATTGCCAGTCATCCCCTGCATTTTTTATGCATTGGTTGCATTAAGGAGTTTCTGGTTTTAACATGGGGTCAGATTGTTTGGAAGCCTTGTTTGTGTGCTTGCAAGTATTTCATCCTGCCTGGGTCAGAATTCAGTCTAAAAAAAGATAGATAATGCCTTTATTACCCATTCCCCAGCTTTGCACAATTAACATTGTTATATTAAAATTCTTTATAACCGTTTAATCTCTAAATTTCTGACTTTTTAAGCCACTACAGACAGCCTCTTATCACATGCTTTTTTATTAGCTTTTTCACAAGAGACTGCTAATTTATGTGTCATATAGATAACATTGTGCTCTCTCCCGTGGAGTTGTGCAGGACACAGCACTAACTGGCTAAAATGCAAGTCAATAGATAATAAATAGCCCTGAGATAAGGGGACTGTCTGCAGAGGCTTACATACAAGATATTAGATACTATTCTAATCGTCATTGTGCAACCGGCTAATTTAATCGTAAATTTAAGTTACCTCTATTAGTTTCATATATGTGCTTCTCAGGCCTATCATAGCCACTGCCTCACTAGCCTCTGAGCTCACTGCACGTCACTGATATGTTGAAATCGTACGTTTTATATTAAATAAATAATTGCTGCAGTGAATAGATATATGAAAAATAGATTCAAACTGTAATAATCCCATGGTTTAATTATATGTAACATATTTTTTCTATTTTTCCAGATGGAGTGCCTGCATGGGATACCTGAATCATGTCATATGATTATATACTAGATGGTTATGAAAGTTTAAACACGGCTCTGAAAACATATTAGATATAGAAATGCCAGGATACTGATAAAATTGTAATACATTTTAAGCTAATAATTAGCAGTATTAAATTGCCTTAATATAATACAATGTTAATAATATAACATATTTGGTATCAGAATAATCCGAAAAAAATAATCTAATACTACCCATCTATAATTGGGGTTATATGTGATTAATGCAGAGAGTTGTGGTCTGATTAAATAACCATCTTATGAGAATTATTAACTTGTTAAAAATGCTTAGAAATGTTAAAGGTGAATTTGTTGTGTTGTGCTGTCTGCTGCCACCCAGTGTTATGCTGCTAGAATTGCAGCCATGAGATGATTGGTTGTTGCAAGGATGCATCTCCTTGGCAACATATATTCCCAGATGAACCAATCCATATTCAGTTGTTAAGGGCCAATCCGAGACAAGGTTTCCGTTTTGGGCGTTTCCAAATTTACCCATGATGGAAAACTGATAAAAAGTGAATGCAAGATAGAGAAAAGGACAGATTTTCTGCTAAGCTAAACTTGTAACTGGTTTGTTGGGCGCAAGATACCACTTTACTCAAGCAAAGCTGATCTACCTTTCTCATTGATTGCGATATACACTTATTGGTGATCTGAGGTAAAATAATTCCTATTAAGGAATATTGGATATCGATTGTTCTTTACCCTGGTAACATATTCAAGGTTATTGGTAAGACTATAGTTAAATTATAAGTCACTGCAGTTTAAAGTACAGTTGAAAGATTTAAAGAAGCAGTTTGTATTTCAAGTTAATATTTCATAAGCCTAGGTATTGTTTAAATTTGTATCTGGTAGGCTAAGTAACTAATCTGTGTAAGTTCTGATGTTTCAAATCAATATTGTATTAGGATAAATTGCAGTTAAATAGCATAATATATATATATATTATCCTATTGTTTATAAGCACTGTTAGGATTGTATTGCTTGGATGTTAAAAGTTAAAGGTTTTAGTCCCATTATGTTAACTGAATGAAAGGCTATTTGTAAATAAGGCTGATTTTTAAAGGTACATTTTTCTGGGCTTTGTAAGAAGGATAGCATATCTTAATAGTTGGTTTTAACGTTTATAATATTGTGTCATATTCTGGTATTGCAAATATATTTCAAAATGTTCATGGATGTTAACTAAATAAAAGAATTCAGGTATTTATATAAATTGTATGGTTTCTAGTAGATGCATGTTAGTTAAGGGTTTCTATTTTTAAGGATAATTATTATTTGTATTGTGTTATAACCCTGCCATAAGCTGATATATTATTTGGAGAGCACTACTTAGATTCTTATCATAAATACTGACAAACTCCAAACAAGTGTGTATTTTGTGATGCAATGAGTAAAGTGATTCTAGTAAATCAAATAAAAATACAAATTGCCAGAACGAAATAAATCAATAACTAATAATGCAAATAGATAATAATAATGGCTATGCCACAATTTAATAAACACCTATAAAAACAATAAAATACATCAGTAAAAAAATGCTAGCACTAATTAATATGAACGGATGTCTCCGTTAACTATATGGGAAGAGGTTGCCACCACATAAAATATTAAAACTGCAGGAAAGAGAGCCAGTAGAACAATGTCTTGTTGGTAAACAAAATTGTTAGAATCCGAATAAATGAAGGATTATTGCGAGCAAACAACAGGCTTACCCCCAGGCTGTACACACTCTGTTGTCTCTGCGAGTGAAATTACCGCCGTAGAGGGATGACATCACTTTTATGGGCGCTGTCCTGGATGAACGGTCTGATTGGTCCTTTTTCGGAACAGCTTGAAGAATGCAACTGCCATTATCCACAGCATAGAGTATCTGCACTTTAGTGCCTGACAGCACGCACTGTACTCTTAGAAGGTAGTGTGTGGAAGAGGCTGGTTCTGAGGCGTTAAGCAGTATTTCCAATACAAAGGGTCAGTGACCTTGCTGTAAGCCGGATTGGTAGTTTCCAGTGTGTGCCAACATACAATTTTGGTCTTGCTGGCTTGTTAAAGCATGCTGACTTTAAAAGCGATTGTTCCAATTCTTTCAAACAGGGTCTGCAAACAGCGTTGGTTTGCAAACAGCAATCACAGGTGTCAAAGTCCCAAAGTAGTGAAAGTAGAGGTTGTAGCTCCAGCTAGCTGGAGATTCCTACGTCGAGTGGGCATATAAGGTGCACAGCACAGCAGCTCACTGGATAGCGGGGTGCCAAGCCATATCTGGGGAAGAGGTGCTGCAGCTATTCCTGTTGGAACATTGCTTCGACAAGTTATCCGCAGGAGTTAGAGATTGGATTCGGGACCGTAAACCCTCCACCCTGCATGAAGCTGCTCGTCTGGCAGATGAGTATACGGATGCCTGCAAACTGGACACTGCTACCACTAAGATCCCTGCCAGAGTGGAGTACAGACCCACAGTCACCCCAGCAGCTACCAGTTACCAACCCCCGGTGCACCGCTCTACCACACCGCCTTCAGCCACGAACTATCCTCAGACAGCCCGGTTCAACTCACGGGATTACTCACAGCCTATTCGGTGCTTTGGATGTAAGCGACTAGGGCACAAAAGACCAGAGTGTCCCCTAAACACAGCGAACCAAGCACAGTCCTGGAGGAGACCCTCCGGCGGAAACCCACATAACCCTCATCCTGCTGCCCACTGCATAGAGGAGGAAGAATGCTGGGGCATCCTACATGAAGCAGACCCCGTGCAAGCTGCCCACCAGGATAACCGGCAGCAGCACCGGCAACTGGTTAAAGTGAATGGGAAGGAGGTCAGTGGTTTACGGGATACTGGTGCTACCATGACCTTGCTCCAAAAGAACTTGGTGTCTGAGAACCAGCACACCGGAGAAACTGTGGCTCTGAGGGTAGCAGGGGGTGCTGTGTTCCGCCTACCTGTTGCCCTGGTACATTTGGATTGGGGAGTGGGCTCTAGACATGTGAATGTGGGGGTCATAAAGGACTTACCAGCTGATGTTCTCCTTGGAAATGACTTGGCCCCCCTTGTTTCTGCCTACGCTCCCATGGGTCCCACCAATGTTAACCCTGTGACTACCCGTGCCCAGATCCGTGCCGCAGAGACTGACCCACCTGCTGCTGAGCCCCAGGACGCTGAGCTCAGTAAATCTCTGTCCACTATTGATACGTGGAAGTCCCGTTACAATGTGCTGATGAAGGAGAAGAGTCAAGTAGAGGATGAAATGGTCACGTTAAACAATCACGTAACGATGCTAGCGGGAGAAAAGAGGAGCGCCGAGGAAAAAGCGCGTTTAGAACGGGAATCTCTGCTAGACAAGCTGCACTGACAGACCGCAGAAAACACCAGCTTCAGAGTGGAACATAAAACATTAAAGACAAACTTAGCGACACTGGAGAAGAAGCTGACGCTGGCTCATAGTAAGGTGCAGCAACTCAAGGGCACCCTACGTCAGTATGAAGGACTTGTGGATACCTATAAAGAGCAGGTACAAAAATCTCATAAAGAAGCCAATGAGTTTTGTCTCCAACTGGAAAGAAGCGTCTCTGAAAACAAAAACTTGAAGGAATGTTTAGCCCTGATCTGGGCACTGAAGAAGTTGAACCCTTATTTATATGGACAGGAATTCTCTCTCATAACGGGAATGCAGATGGATTGTCCCGGCAAACTGACATTCCTACCACCTCCTAGTCCGGTCATCCCCAAGTTGACCCGCCAAAGGGTCAAGCCGGGTCTGCCGGAGTGTCCCACAAGGAGGGGGCCATGTGACAGACCCCTCTGTCAACCTCCCTACGGATTATGGATTCAGGCATTATGTTGTCACCCTGTGCCCATTATAGGTACAGGGTGCAAATCCAACAGTACTGGAGGGGTTAACTTCAGTTTTGAATAACTGTTAGTTTTGAGTAACTGTATTGTCTAAGACAGTTGTTGTTAGCAGTTGTTGCACCAGTTTTAAGCAGTGGCTAGAAGCAAAATAAATAGCTGATTTAGACTTAAACTTGGACTGAATTATTTAGACGACATTTTTAAGATGAGGATGTCTCTGCCTTACTAAAAGATATTGCAGATCCTACTGCCTCTCCGCTACAGCGTCCCTTGAATTCCGATTGGCTGATAGAATTCTATCAGCCAATCGGAATTCAAGGGACACCATCTTGGATGACGTCATTTAAAGGAAGACTTCTGCCCGCCTGGAGGCAGTGGAGGCTCCTCTATAGGAGCACTTGAGCATGTGAACCCCCGACCCCTGATGAAAAAAAAAAATAAAAAATAAAAAAAATTAAATCTTTAAACTTTTTTTGCTGATAAAATAAAAAAATCTTCCAGGCTCCACTGCAGTTTTGACTAAAAAACATTAAAATTGCAGTTTTTAATTCTTAAGGCTGAAAGTGGAAAGGGCTGTTTTACCTATACTTCTATCTATCGCACATGCTGTGCAGTGCGATAGATCGAAGTATAGGCAAAACCTCTTTCCACTTTCAGCCTGCATTGCCTTCAGCACCACCTACAGGCCAGCCCATAGCTATCCTAACCGCACAGCTCTTAGTGTGCGAGAGCCAGCTGTCACGTGACACTCGCACCCTAAGAGCTGTGTGTGTGTGGGAGGAGGAGCATCTCAGCTGTCTGCGCTTAGTGTGGGTCTTGATGACGACGTGACATGATGAGACTGGAGGCGGCTGAGGCTGGCGGACAGCGTGGAGGTGGAGCAGCACTGGAGCTGTGTGTGAGAGGGAAAACACACGTGAGGAGATGCTGACGTCTCGTTGTGACTCTGACTGTACCTTGTCACTCAGACACAGTCAGCAGGTTCCTCTCTCTTCTATGTTTTGAGATGCCGGTGAAATTGAGGGTTGGGAGCCACACGTGAGGGACGCGGCATCCCGCCCACCCACCACAGATGGTGCTATGATGAGAAAGAGACCTGACCATGCAGCAGTGTGAGAGAGAGGTAGGTGCTGGTGGTGTGGCACATCACATTTATTTATTATTATTATTAACATAATTAATATAACAGCAGCAGGCTCAGCTTAAATATCTTCTTATCTTTTTTATATCTAAGTTTTTTACTTTTGTTGTTATTATTAGAGACTGAACCCTTGTGAGACCATGAATAAACATTATCAGAGTCATAGTCCATTTTGTCCCTATTCATTTTTTGTGACTTAAAATCCCATAGTTCTTTCTGGAATTTCTGCGTGTTTTCTTTAAACTGGGTATCATATAGACCGAATTCAGGGTCTGTTTGTACTTGTTTTAATTCAACTTGTAAGTCTTGCATTTGTTTTATTAATGCCATTCTCTGTTGTTTTTTGTAATTAATTAGAATTGTCATTAGTGTATGTGAACATGTGGAAAGTGCTGTGTTCCATTCCTCTATAAACTTTAGACATGTAACATGAAATGATGGGAACTTTTTTATCCTAAGACCCCTAGGAATATGTTCCCTTTGTTGATAAATAAGAAAGGTCTTGATATCCATTTCTAATCTGATACCTGTTTTTCTAAGACTGTCCATTTGTACAAATAAACTCTCTAAATCGTGTTCTGCATCATTTAAACATGACTGTAATGTGTCGGCTGAGGGATCAAAATCCTCTGTTCCCTGCTGCTCCATAATGTACGAGGAGAGGTAGTTGTCAAAGACTTATTATGAATATTTAAAAAAAATAAAATATGTGAATATGTTAATATCAATTATAGATAGTGTAGTCCCACAGTTATTTAAAGCTGCTGATGTTACATAGTAATTTCAGAAATACCGGAAAATGGAAAAACGAAATAATTAAAATATCTGTTAATTATCAATATCCGGTATTTTATGCAGCCAATAACTACAGGAGACTCTAATTGTTAAATTGATATCCCAATGGAGACAAACCTTGAATACAATTTATCCCTAATAGTATGTCCACGATTTTTTTTTAAAACATGTTTTATATATATATATATAAACACAATATAGAGAAAATAACTCATTATGTAAACCATTTACAAATCTAAACAAGTCAGAAGACTTGCTTTAAAACCAGAAACTCTCTGACAACACTGTTTCCAATGCAGCAAAGGAATCTGGGTAAGATATGCAAATGAGGTTCACAATGACTCACTTTTTTACTTTTAGCCTGCTTTTTAAAGACAGACTTCCCTTTATGCCATAGCACTGCTGCATTACACAGCTTTGATGCTTAGCTAGGGTTAGTACAGTGATTTAGACCAATCCCAGGACAGCTGTTTCGTGGTTTTTGCCACTCATCAGCTGGGAGTAGGTTAAATCACTGCTTGGTAAAGTTCATTTCTGGGGGAAATTCAACAACAATTAAAATTATGGGGAGGCGAAAAGTGAGTTTAAAATCCTCCACTAAATACAAAATATAGAGAAAATAACTCATTATGTAAACCATTTACAAATCTAAACAAGTCAGTCATTGTGAGTCATTGTGAACCTCATTGTGAAAAAGTGAGTCATTGTGAACCTCATTTGCATATCTTACCCAGATTCCTTTGCTGCATTGGAAACAGTGTTGTCAGAGAGTTTCTAGTTTTAAAGCAAGTCTTCTGACTTGTTTAGATTTGTAAATGGTTTACATAATGAGTTATTTTCTCTATATTTTGTATTTAGTGGAGGATTTTAAACTCACTTTTCGCCTCCCCATAATTTTAATTGTTGTTGAATTTCCCCCAGAAATGAACTTTACCAAGCAGTGATTTAACCTACTCCCAGCTGATGAGTGGCAAAAACCACGAAACAGCTGTCCTGGGATTGGTCTAAATCACTGTACTAACCCTAGCTAAGCATCAAAGCTGTGTAATGCAGCAGTGCTATGGCATAAAGGGAAGTCTGTCTTTAAAAAGCAGGCTAAAAGTAAAAAAGTGAGTCATTGTGAACCTCATTTGCATATCTTACCCAGATTCCTTTGCTGCATTGGAAACAGTGTTGTCAGAGAGTTTCTGGTTTTAAAGCAAGTCTTCTGACTTGTTTAGATTTGTAAATGGTTTACATAATGAGTTATTTTCTCTATATTTTGTATTTAGTGGAGGATTTTAAACTCACTTTTCGCCTCCCCATAATTTTAATTGTTGTATATAAACACAACATATTTATACAATTTAACTTCTTAAATAGGTACAACACTATTATGGGAACTACTGTTGTCATAATACTGCAAGATTGTGTTATTGTTAAATGTTGGTTAAGAAAAAATAGTTCCTAAATGTATGGTTAAAAAAACAACAAAAACAAAAACCAACAAAAAACAAAAAACTGGGTAGGATCTAAATAATAACTGTTAGGTAGGCTGAAACTTATTGATCAGAAATTGAAAAACATTAAATTATCACTGTTGTCAAAGTGATGTCAGTATTTACTATGTATATGAACCATAGATGCCTCCTGTGATTGGCTCGCCCGTGTGCATTGCTATTTCTTTAACAAAGGATATCTAAAGAAGCAAATTCGATAATAGAAGTAAATTGGAATGTCGTTTAAAATTGTATTATCTGTCTGAATTATGAAAGAAAAATTTTGGGTTTAATGTCCCTTTAAGTTAACTGGCAGAGTGTGTGTGTGTGTGTGTGTGTATGTATATATACACACACATTAAAATGGGCGGAGCCATCTGAGGGGCAGGGCTAGTGCTCCCCCATCTTCAAAAGTGACCAGCTGCCACTGCCTGGAGGATGACTTCTTTCCGCTTGGATGAAGACTTCTCCCGACTTCGTTGAGGACTTCTTGCCGCTTAAATGAAGACTTCTCCCGGCTTGATGAGGATGGATGTCCGGTCTTCAAAACTGTAAGTGGATCTTCAGGGGTTAGTGTTAGGTTTTTTAAGGGTTTATTGGGTGGGTTTTATTTTTAGATTAGGGACTTTGGGCAATGTAAAAGAGCTAAATGCCTTTTTAAGGGCAATGCCCATCCAAATTCCCTTTTCAGTTCAATGGGGAGCTTAGGTTTTTTTAGATTAGGTTTTTATTTGGGGAATTGGTTGTGTGGGTGGTGGGTTTTACTGTTGGGGGGTTGCGTGTATTTTTTTTACAGGTAAAAGAGATGATTTCTTTGGGGCAATTCCCCGCAAAAGGCCCTTTTAAGGGCTATTGGCAGTTTAGTTTTTTTTTTATTTTGGGGGGGGGCTTTTTTATTTTGATAGGGCTATTAGATTAGGTGTAATTAGTCTAAATATTTGGTAAATTGTTTTTTCTCTCTGGTGAGTACAGTAATGTATTAATATCTGGGTAGTATTCTCTGGTGAGTACAGTAATGTATTAGTATCTGGGTAGTATTCTCTGGTGTCTACAGTAATGTATTAGTATTTTGGTAGTATTCTCTGGTGTGTATACTGATGTAATAATATCTGGGTAGTATTCTCTGGTCAATACAGTAATTTAGTATTATCTGGTGTGTACAATAATGCATTAGTATCTGGGTAGTATTCTCTAGTGAGTACAGTAATGTATTAGCATATGGGTAATATTCTCTGGGAGTACAGTAATGTATTAGCATATGGGTAGTATTCTCTGGTGAGTACAGTAATGTATTAGTATCTGGGTAGTATTCTCTGGTGGGTACAGTAATACATTAGTATCTGAGTAGTATTCTCTGGTGAGTACAGTATTGTATTAGTATCTGGGTAGTATTATCTGGTGACTACAGTAATGTATTATTATCTGGGTAGTATTCTCTGGTGAGTACAGTAATGTATTAATATCTGGGTAGTATTCTCTGGTGAGTACAGTAATGTATTAGTATCTGGGTAGTATTCTCTGATGAGTACAGTAATGTTTTAGTATCTGGGTAGTATTCTCTGGTGTCTACAGTAATGTATTAGTATATGGGTAGTATTCTCTGGTGACTACAGTAATGTTTTAGTATCTGGGTAGTATTCTCTGGTGAGTACAGTAATGTATTAGTATCTGGGTAGTATTCTCTGGTGACTACAGTAATGTTTTAGTATCTGGGTAGTATTCTCTGGGGAGTACAGTAATGTATTAGTATCTGGGTAGTATTCTCTGGTGACTACAGTAATGTATTATTATCTGGGTAGTATTCTCTGGTGAGTACAGTAATGTATTAATATCTGGGTAGTATTCTCTGGTGATTACAGTAATGTATTAGTATCTGGGTAGTATTCTCTGGTGTCTACAGTAATGTATTAGTATATGGGTAGTATTTTCTGGAGGGTACACTAATGTATTAATATCTGTGTAGTATTCTCTGGTGAATACAGTAATTTAGTATTATCTGGTGTGTACAATAATGCATTAGTATCTGGGTAATATTCTCTAGTGAGTACAGTAATGTATTAGCATATGGGTAGTATTCTCTGGGAGCACAGTAATGTATTAGCATATGGGTATGGGTAGTATTCTCTGGTGAGTACAGTAATGTATTAGTATCTGGGTAGTATTCTCTGGTGAGTATAGTAATGTATTAGCATATGGGTAGCATTCTCTGGTGAGTACAGTAATGTATTAGTATCTGGGTAGTATTCTCTGGTGAGTACAGTAATGTATTAGTATCTGGGTAGTATTCTCTGGTGAGTACAGTAATGTATAAGTATCTGGGTAGTATTCTCTGGTGAGTACAGTACTGTATTAGTATCTCGGTAGTATTCTCTGGTGAGAACAGTAATAAATTAGTATCTTGGTAGTATTCTCTGGTGAGTACAGTAATGTATTAGTATCTAGGTAGCATTCTCTGGTGGGTACAATAATGTATTAGTATCTGGGTAGTATTATCTGGTGAGTACAGTAATGTATTAGTATCTGGGTAGTATTATCTGGTAAGTACAGTAATGTATTAGTATCTGGGTAGTATTTTCTGGTGAGCACAGTAATACATTAGTATCTGGGTAGTATTCTCTGGTGAGTACAGTAATCTATTAGTATATGGGTAGTATTCTCTGGTGAGTACAGTAATGTATTAGTATCTGGGTAGTATTCTCTGGTGAGTACAGTAATGTATTAGTATCTGGGTAGTATTCTCTGGTGAGTACAGTAATGTATTAATATCTGGGTAGTATTCTCTGGTGAGTACAGTAATGTATTAGTATCTGGGTAGTATTCTCTGGTGTCTACAGTAATGTATTAGTATTTGGGTAGTATTCCCTGGTGGGTACACTAATGTATTAATATCTGGGTAGTATTCTCTGGTGAATACAGTAATTTAGTATTATCTGGTGTGTACAATAATGCATTAGTATCTGGGTAGTATTCTCTAGTGAGTACAGTAATGTATTAGCATATGGGTAGTATTCTCTGGGAGTACAGTAATGTATTAGCATATGGGTAGTATTCTCTGGTGAGTACAGTAATGTATTAGTATCTGGGTAGTATTCTCTGGTGGGTACAGTAATACATTAGTATCTGAGTAGTATTCTCTGGTGAGTACAGTATTGTATTAGTATCTGGGTAGTATTATCTGGTGACTACAGTAATGTATTATTATCTGGGTAGTATTCTCTGGTGAGTACAGTAATGTATTAATATATGGGCAGTATTCTCTGGTGAGTACAGTAATGTATTAGTATCTGGGTAGTATTCTCTGATGAGTACAGTAATGTTTTAGTATCTGGGTAGTATTCTCTGGTGTCTACAGTAATGTATTAGTATATGGGTAGTATTCTCTGGTGACTACAGTAATGTTTTAGTATCTGGGTAGTATTCTCTGGTGAGTACAGTAATGTATTAGTATCTGGGTAGTATTCTCTGGTGACTACAGTAATGTTTTAGTATCTGGGTAGTATTCTCTGGTGAGTACAGTAATGTATTAGTATCTGGGTAGTGTTCTCTGGTAAGTACAGTAATGTATTATTATCTGGGTAGTATTCTCTGGTGAGTACAGTAATGTATTAATATCTGGGTAGTATTCTCTGGTGATTACAGTAATGTAATAGTATTTGGGTAGTATTCTCTGGTGTCTACAGTAATGTATTAGTATATGGGTAGTATTTTCTGGAGGGTACACTAATGTATTAATATCTGGGTAGTATTCTCTGGTGAATACAGTAATTTAGTCTTATCTGGTGTGTACAATAATTCATTAGTATCTGGGTAGTATTCTCTAGTACTACAGTAATGTATTAGCATATGGGTAGTATCCTCTGGGAGTACAGTAATGTATTAGCATATGGGTAGTATTCTCTGGTGAGTACAGTAATGTATTAGTATCTGGGTAGTATTCTCTGGTGAGTATAGTAATGTATTAGCATATGGGTAGTATTCTCTGGTGAGTACAGTAATGTATTAGTATCTGGGTAGTATTCTCTGGTGAGTACAGTAATGTATTAGTATCTGGGTAGTATTCTCTGGTGAGTACAGTAATGTATAAGTATCTGGGTAGTATTCTCTGGTGAGTACAGTAATGTATTAGTATTTCGGTAGTATTCTCTGGTGAGAACAGTAATAAATTAGTATCTGGGTAGTATTCTCTGGTGAATACAGTAATGTATTAGTATCTAGGTAACATTCTCTGGTGGGTACAATAATGTATTAGTATCTGGGTAGTATTATCTGGTGAGTACAGTAATGTATTAGTATATGGGTAGTATTATCTGGTAAGTACAGTAATGTAATAGTATCTGGGTAGTATTTTCTGGTGAGTACAGTAATACATTAGTATCTGGGTAGTATTCTCTGGTGAGTACAGTAATGTCTTGGTATCTATGTAGTATTCTCTGGTGACTACAGTAATGTTTTATTATCTGGGTAGTATTCTCTGGTGAGTACAGTAATGTATTAGTATCTGGGTAGTATTCTCTGGTGAGTACAGTAATGAATTAATATCTGGGTAGTATTCTCTGGGGAATACAGTAAAGTATTAGTATCTGGGCAGTATTCTCTGGTGTCTACAGTAATGTATTAGTATTTGGGTAGTATTCTCTGGTGGGTACACTAATGTATTAATATCTGGGTAGTATTCTCTGGTGAATACAGTAATTTAGTATTATCTGGTGTGTACAATAATGCATTAGTATCTGGGTAGTATGCTCTAGTGAGTACGGTAATGTATTAGCATATGGGTAGTATTCTCTGGGAGTACAGTAATGTATTAGCATATGGGTAGTATTCTCTGGTGAGTACAGTAATGTATTAGTATCTGGGTAGTATTCTCTGGTGAGTAAAGTAATGTATAAGTATCTGGGTAGTATTCTCTGGTGAGTACAGTAATGTATTAGTATCTCGGTAGTATTCTCTGGTGAGAACAGTAATAAATTAGTATCTGGGTAGTATTCTCTGGTGAGTACAGTAATGTATTAGTATCTAGGTAGCATTCTCTGGTGGGTAGAGTAATGTATTAGTATCTGGGTAGTATTATCTGGTGAGTACAGTAATGTATTAGTATCTGGGTAGTATTCTCTGGTGAGTACAGTAATGTATTAATATCTGGGTAGTATTCTCTGGTGAGTACAGTAATGTATTAGTATCTGAGTAGTATTCTCTGATGAGTACAGTAATGTATTAGTATATGGGTAGTATTCTCTGGTGACTACAGTAATGTTTTAGTATCTGGGTAGTATTCTCTGGTGAGTACAGTAATGTATTAGTATCTGGGTAGTATTCTCTGGTGACTACAGTAATGTTTTAGTATCTGGGTAGTATTCTCTGGTGAGTACAGTAATGTATTAGTATCTGGGTAGTATTCTCTGGTGAGTAAAGTAATGTATTATTATCTGGGTAGTATTCTCTGGTGAGTACAGTAATGTATTAATATCTGGGTAGTATTCTCTGGTGATTACAGTAATGTATTAGTATATGGGTAGTATTTTCTGGAGCGTACACTAATGTATTAATATCTGGGTAGTATTCTCTGGTGAATACAGTAATTTAGTCTTATCTGGTGTGTACAATAATGCATTAGTATCTGGGTAGTATTCTCTAGTACTACAGTAATGTATTAGCATATGGGTAGTATCCTCTGGGAGTACAGTAATGTATTAGCATATGGGTAGTATTCTCTGGTGAGTACAGTAATGTATTAGTATCTGGGTAGTATTCTCTGGTGAGTATAGTAATGTATTAGCATATGGGTAGTATTATCTGGTGAGTACAGTAATGTATTAGTATCTGGGTAGTATTCTCTGGTGAGTACAGTAATGTATTAATATCTGGGTAGTATTCTCTGGTGAGTACAGTAATGTATTAGTATCTGAGTAGTATTCTCTGATGAGTACAGTAATGTATTAGTATATGGGTAGTATTCTCTGGTGACTACAGTAATGTTTTAGTATCTGGGTAGTATTCTCTGGTGAGTACAGTAATGTATTAGTATCTGGGTAGTATTCTCTGGTGACTACAGTAATGTTTTAGTATCTGGGTAGTATTCTCTGGTGAGTACAGTAATGTATTAGTATCTGGGTAGTATTCTCTGGTGAGTACAGTAATGTATTAATATCTGGGTAGTATTCTCTGGGGATTACAGTAATGTAATAGTATTTGGGTAGTATTCTCTGGTGTCTACAGTAATGTATTAGTATATAAGTAGTATTTTCTGGAGCGTACACTAATGTATTAATATCTGGGTAGTATTCTCTGGTGAATACAGTAATTTAGTCTTATCTGGTGTGTACAATAATGCATTAGTATCTGGGTAGTATTCTCTAGTACTACAGTAATGTATTAGCATATGGGTAGTATCCTCTGGGAGTACAGTAATGTATTAGCATATGGGTAGTATTCTCTGGTGAGTACAGTAATGTATTAGTATCTGGGTAGTATTCTCTGGTGAGTATAGTAATGTATTAGCATATGGGTAGTATTCTCTGGTGAGTACAGTAATGTATTAGTATCTGGGTAGTGTTCTCTGGTGAGTACAGTAATGTATTAGTATCTGGGTAGTATTCTCTGGTGAGTACAGTAATGTATAAGTATCTGGGTAGTATTCTCTGTTGAGTACAGTAATGTATTAGTATTTCGGTAGTATTCTCTGGTGAGAACAGTAATAAATTAGTATCTGGGTAGTATTCTCTGGTGAATACAGTAATGTATTAGTATCTAGGTAACATTCTCTGCTGGGTACAATAATGTATTAGTATCTGGGTAGTATTATCTGGTGAGTACAGTAATGTATTAGTATATGGGTAGTATTATCTGGTAAGTACAGTAATGTAAAAGTATCTGGGTAGTATTTTCTGGTGAGTACAGTAATACATTAGTATCTGGGTAGTATTCTCTGGTGAGTACAGTAATGTCTTAGTATCTATGTAGTATTCTCTGGTGACTACAGTAATGTTTTATTATCTGGGTAGTATTCTCTGGTGAGTACAGTAATGTATTAGTATCTGGGTAGTATTCTCTGGTGAGTACAGTAATGTATTAATATCTGGGTAGTATTCTCTGGGAAATACAGTAAAGTATTAGTATCTGGGTAGTATTCTCTGGTGTCTACAGTAATGTATTAGTATTTGGGTAGTATTCTCTGGTGGGTACACTAATGTATTAATATCTGGGTAGTATTCTCTGGTGAATACAGTAATTTAGTATTATCTGGTGTGTACAATAATGCATTAGTATCTGGGTAGTATTCTCTAGTGAGTACAGTAATGTATTAGCATATGGGTAATATTCTCTGGGAGTACAGTAATGTATTAGCATATGGGTAGTATTCTCTGGTGAGTACAGTAATGTATTAGTATCTGGGTAGTATTCTCTGGTGAGTACAGTAATGTATAAGTATCTGGGTAGTATTCTCTGGTGAGTACAGTAATGTATTAGTATCTCTGTAGTATTCTCTGGTGAGAACAGTAATAAATTAGTATCTGGGTAGTATTCTCTGGTGAGTACAGTAATGTATTAGTATCTAGGTAGCATTCTCTGGTGGGTAGAGTAATGTATTAGTATCTGGGTAGTATTATCTTGTGAGTACAGTAATGTATTAGTATCTGGGTAGTATTCTCTGGTGAGTACAGTAATGTATTAATATCTGGGTAGTATTCTCTGGTGAGTACAGTAATGTATTAGTATCTGAGTAGTATTCTCTGATGAGTACAGTAATGTATTAGTATATGGGTAGTATTCTCTGGTGACTACAGTAATGTTTTAGTATCTGGGTAGTATTCTCTGGTGAGTACAGTAATGTATTAGTATCTGGGTAGTATTCTCTGGTGACTACAATAATGTTTTAGTGTCTGGGTAGTATTCTCTGGTGAGTACAGTAATGTATTAGTATCTGGGTAGTATTCTCTGGTGAGTAAAGTAATGTATTATTATCTGGGTAGTATTCTCTGGTGAGTACAGTAATGTATTAATATCTGGGTAGTATTCTCTGGTGATTACAGTAATGTATTAGTATCTGGGTACTATTCTCTGGTGTCTACAGTAATGTATTTGTATATGGGTAGTATTCTCTAAAGGGTACACTAATGTATTAATATCTGGGTAGTATTCTTTGGTGAATACAGTAATTTAGTATTATCTGGTGTGTACAATAATGCATTTGTATCTGGGTAGTATTCTCTAGTGAGTACAGTAATGTATTAGCATATGGGTAGTATTCTCTGGCAGTACAGTAATGTATTAGCATATGGGTAGTATTCTCTGGTGAGTACAGTAATGTATTAGTATCTGGGTAGTATTTTCTGGTGAGTATAGTAATGTATTAGCATATGGGTAGTATTCTCTGGTGAGTACAGTAATGTATTAGTATCTGGGTAGTATTCTCTGGTGAGTACAGTAATGTATTAGTATCTGGGTAGTATTCTCTGGTGAGTACAGTAATGTATAAGTATCTGGGTAGTATGCTCTGGTGAGTACAGTAATGTATTAGTATCTCGGTAGTATTCTCTGGTGAGAACAGTTATAAATTAGTATCTGGGTAGTATTCTCTGGTGAGTACAGTAATGTATTAGTATCTAGGTAGCATTCTCTGGTGGGTACAATAATGTATTAGTATCTGGGTAGTATTATCTGGTGAGTACAGTAATGTATTAGTATCTGGGTAGTATTATCTGGTAAGTACAGTAATGTATTTGTATCTGGGTAGTATTTTCTGGTGAGTACAGTAATACATTAGTATCTGGGTAGTATTCTCTGGTGAGTACAGTAATGTTTTAGTATCTGGGTAGTATTCTCTGGTGAGTACAGTAATGTATTAGTATCTGAGTAGTATTCTCTGGTGAGTACAGTAATGTATTAGTATCTGGGTAGTATTCTCCAATAAGTACAGTAATACATTAGTATCTGGGTAGCATTCTCCAATAAGTACAGTAATACATTAGTATCTGGGTAGTATTCTCTGGAAGTACAGTAATGTATTAGTATATGGGTAGTATTCTCTGGTGAGTACAGTAAAACATTAGTACTGGGTAGTATAATCTGGTAAGTACAGTAATACATTAGTGTCTGGGTATTATTCTCTGGTGAGTACAGTAATGTATTAGTATCTAGGTAGTATTATCTGGTGAGTACAGTAATGTATTAGTATCTGGGTAGTATTCTCTGGTGAGTATAGAAATGTATTAGTATTTGAGTAGTATTCTCTGATGAGTACAGTAATGTATTAGTATATGGGTAGTATTCTCTGGTGAGTACAGTAAAACATTAGTACTGGGTAGTATGCTCTGGTGAGAACAGTAATACATTAGTATCTGGGTAGTATTATCTGGTGAGTACAGTAATGTATTAGTATATGGGTAGTATTCTCTGGTGAGTACAGTAATGTATTAGTATATGGGTAGCATTCTCTGGTGGGTACAGTAATGTATTAGTATATGGGTAGTATTCTCTGGGAGTACAGTAATGTATTGGTATATGGGTAGTATTCTCTGGTGAGTACAGTAATGTATTAGTATATGGGTAGTATTCTTTGGCAGTATAGTAATGTATTAGCATATGGGTAGTATTCTCTGGTGAGTACAGTAATGTATTAGTATCTGGGTAGTATTCTCTGGTGAGTATAGTAATGTATTAGCATATGGGTAGTATTCTCTGGTGAGTACAGTAATGTATTAGTATCTGGGTAGTATTCTCTGGTGAGTACAGTAATGTATTAGTATCTGGGTAGTATTCTCTGGTGAGTACAGTAATGTATTAGTATCTGGGTAGTATTCTCTGGTGAGTACAGTAATGTATTAGTATCTCGGTAGTATTCTCTGGTGAGAACAGTTATAAATTAGTATCTGGGTAGTATTCTCTGGTGAGTACAGTAATGTATTAGTATCTAGGTAGCATTCTCTGGTGGGTACAATAATGTATTAGTATCTGGGTAGTATTATCTGGTGAGTACAGTAATGTATTAGTATCTGGGTAGTATTATCTGGTAAGTACAGTAATGTATTAGTATCTGGGTAGTATTATCTGGTAAGTACAGTAATGTATTAGTATCTGGGTAGTATTTTCTGGTGAGTACAGTAATACATTAGTATCTGGGTAGTATTCTCTGGTGAGTACAGTAATGTATTAGTATCTGGGTAGTATTCTCTGGTGACTACAGTAATGTTTTAGTATCTGGGTAGTATTCTCTGGTGAGTACAGTAATGTATTAGTATCTGGGTAGTATTCTCTGGTGACTACAATAATGTTTTAGTATCTGGGTAGTATTCTCTGGTGAGTACAGTAATGTATTAGTATCTGGGTAGTATTCTCTGGTGAGTAAAGTAATGTATTATTATCTGGGTAGTATTCTCTGGTGAGTACAGTAATGTATTAATATCTGGGTAGTATTCTCTGGTGATTACAGTAATGTATTAGTATCTGGGTACTATTCTCTGGTGTCTACAGTAATGTATTAGTATATAGGTAGTATTCTCTAAAGGGTACACTAATGTATTAATATCTGGGTAGTATTCTTTGGTGAATACAGTAATTTAGTATTATCTGGTGTGTACAATAATGCATTTGTATCTGGGTAGTATTCTCTAGTGAGTACAGTAATGTATTAGCATATGGGTAGTATTCTCTGGCAGTACAGTAATGTATTAGCATATGGGTAGTATTCTCTGGTGAGTACAGTAATGTATTAGTATCTGGGTAGTATTTTCTGGTGAGTATAGTAATGTATTAGCATATGGGTAGTATTCTCTGGTGAGTACAGTAATGTATTAGTATCTGGGTAGTATTCTCTGGTGAGTACAGTAATGTATTAGTATCTGGGTAGTATTCTCTGGTGAGTACAGTAATGTATAAGTATCTGGGTAGTATGCTCTGGTGAGTACAGTAATGTATTAGTATCTCGGTAGTATTCTCTGGTGAGAACAGTTATAAATTAGTATCTGGGTAGTATTCTCTGGTGAGTACAGTAATGTATTAGTATCTAGGTAGCATTCTCTGGTGGGTACAATAATGTATTAGTATCTGGGTAGTATTATCTGGTGAGTACAGTAATGTATTAGTATCTGGGTAGTATTATCTGGTAAGTACAGTAATGTATTAGTATCTGGGTAGTATTTTCTGGTGAGTACAGTAATACATTAGTATCTGGGTAGTATTCTCTGGTGAGTACAGTAATGTTTTAGTATCTGGGTAGTATTCTCTGGTGAGTACAGTAATGTATTAGTATCTGAGTAGTATTCTCTGGTGAGTACAGTAATGTATTAGTATCTGGGTAGTATTCTCCAATAAGTACAGTAATACATTAGTATCTGGGTAGCATTCTCCAATAAGTACAGTAATACATTAGTATCTGGGTAGTATTCTCTGGAAGTACAGTAATGTATTAGTATATGGGTAGTATTCTCTGGTGAGTACAGTAAAACATTAGTACTGGGTAGTATAATCTGGTAAGTACAGTAATACATTAGTGTCTGGGTATTATTCTCTGGTGAGTACAGTAATGTATTAGTATCTAGGTAGTATTATCTGGTGAGTACAGTAATGTATTAGTATCTGGGTAGTATTCTCTGGTGAGTATAGAAATGTATTAGTATTTGAGTAGTATTCTCTGATGAGTACAGTAATGTATTAGTATATGGGTAGTATTCTCTGCTGAGTACAGTAAAACATTAGTACTGGGTAGTATGCTCTGGTGAGAACAGTAATACATTAGTATCTGGGTAGTATTATCTGGTGAGTACAGTAATGTATTAGTATATGGGTAGTATTCTCTGGTGAGTACAGTAATGTATTAGTATATGGGTATCATTCTCTGGTGGGTACAGTAATTTATTAGTATATGGGTAGTATTCTCTGGGAGTACAGTAATGTATTGGTATATGGGTAGTATTCTCTGGTGAGTACAGTAATGTATTAGTATATGGGTAGTATTCTTTGGCAGTAGAGTAATGTATTAGCATATGGGTAGTATTCTCTGGTGAGTACAGTAATGTATTAGTATCTGGGTAGTATTCTCTGGTGAGTATAGTAATGTATTAGTATATGGGTAGTATTCTCTGGTGAGTACAGTAATGTATTAGTATCTGGGTAGTATTCTCTGGTGAGTACAGTAATGTATTAGTATCTGGGTAGTATTCTCTGGTGAGTACAGTAATGTATTAGTATCTGGGTAGTATTCTCTGGTGAGTACAGTAATGTATTAGTATCTCGGTAGTATTCTCTGGTGAGAACAGTTATAAATTAGTATCTGGGTAGTATTCTCTGGTGAGTACAGTAATGTATTAGTATCTAGGTAGCATTCTCTGGTGGGTACAATAATGTATTAGTATCTGGGTAGTATTATCTGGTGAGTACAGTAATGTATTAGTATCTGGGTAGTATTATCTGGTAAGTACAGTAATGTATTAGTATCTGGGTAGTATTATCTGGTAAGTACAGTAATGTATTAGTATCTGGGTAGTATTTTCTGGTGAGTACAGTAATACATTAGTATCTGGGTAGTATTCTCTGGTGAGTACAGTAATGTATTAGTATCTGGGTAGTATTCTCTGGTGAGTACAGTAATGTTTTATTATCTGGGTAGTATTCTCTGGTGAGTACAGTAATGTATTAGTATCTGGGTAGTATTCTCTGGTGAGTACAGTAATGTATTAATATCTGGGTAGTATTCTCTGGGGAATACAGTAAAGTATTAGTATCTGGGTAGTATTCTCTGGTGTCTACAGTAATGTATTAGTATTTGGGTAGTATTCTCTGGTGGGTACACTAATGTATTAATATCTGGGTAGTATTCTCTGGTGAATACAGTAATTTAGTATTATCTGGTGTGTACAATAATGCATTAGTATCTGGGTAGTATTCTCTAGTGAGTACAGTAATGTATTAGCATATGGGTAGTATTCTCTGGGAGTACAGTAATGTATTAGCATATGGGTAGTATTCTCTGGTGAGTACAGTAATGTATTAGTATCTGGGTAGTATTCTCTGGTGAGTACAGTAATGTATAAGTATCTGGGTAGTATTCTCTGGTGAGTACAGTAATGTATTAGTATCTCGGTAGTATTCTCTGGTGAGAACAGTAATAAATTAGTATCTGGGTAGTATTCTCTGGTGAGTACAGTAATGTATTAGTATCTAGGTAGCATTCTCTGGTGGGTAGAGTAAAGTATTAGTATCTGGGTAGTATTTTCTGGTGAGTACAGTAAAGTATTAGTATCTGGGTAGTATTCTCTGGTGAGTACAGTAATGTATTAATATCTGGGTAGTATTCTCTGGTGAGTACAGTAATGTATTAGTATCTGAGTAGTATTCTCTGATGAGTACAGTAATGTATTAGTATATGGGTAGTATTCTCTGGTGACTACAGTAATGTTTTAGTATCTGGGTAGTATTCTCTGGTGAGTACAGTAATGTATTAGTATCTGGGTAGTATTCTCTGGTGACTACAGTAATGTTTTAGTATCTGGGTAGTATTCTCTGGTGAGTACAGTAATGTATTAGTATCTGGGTAGCATTCTCTGGTGAGAAAAGTAATGTATTATTATCTGGGTAGTATTCTCTGGTGAGTACAGTAATGAATTAATATCTGGGTAGTATTCTCTGGTGATTACAGTAATGTATTAGTATCTGGGTACTATTCTCTGGTGTCTACAGTAATGTATTAGTATATGGGTAGTATTCTCTGGAGGGTACACTAATATATTAATATCTGGGTAGTATTCTTTGGTGAATACAGTAATTTAGTATTATCTGGTGTGTACAATAATGCATTAGTATCTGGGTAGTATTCTCTAGTAAGTACAGTAATGTATTAGCATATGGGTAGTATTCTCTGGCAGTACAGTAATGTATTAGCATATGGGTAGTATTCTCTGGTGAGTACAGTAATGTATTAGTATCTGGGTAGTATTCTCTGGTGAGTATAGTAATGTATTAGAATATGGGTAGTATTCTCTGGTGAGTACAGTAATGTATTAGTATCTGGGTAGTATTCTCTGGTGAGTACAGTAATGTATTAGTATCTGGGTAGTATTCTCTGGTGAGTACAGTAATGTATAAGTATCTGGGTAGTATGCTCTGGTGAGTACAGTAATGTATTAGTATCTCGGTAGTATTCTCTGGTGAGAACAGTTATAAATTAGTATCTGGGTAGTATTCTCTGGTGAGTACAGTAATGTATTAGTATCCAGGTAGCATTCTCTGGTGGGTACAATAATGTATTAGTATCTGGGTAGTATTATCTGGTGAGTACAGTAATGTATTAGTATCTTGGTAGTATTATCTGGTAAGTACAGTAATGTATTAGTATCTGGGTAGTATTTTCTGGTGAGTACAGTAATACATTAGTATCTGGGTAGTATTCTCTGGTGAGCACAGTAATGTTTTAGTATCTGGGTAGTATTCTCTGGTGAGTACAGTAATGTATTAGTATCTGAGTAGTATTCTCTGGTGAGTACAGTAATGTATTAGTATCTGGGTAGTAGTCTCTGGTGAGTACAGTAATGTATTAGTATCTGGGTAGTATTCTCCAATAAGTACAGTAATACATTAGTATCTGGGTAGTATTCTCTGGAAGTACAGTAATGTATTAGTATATGGCTAGTATTCTCTGGTGAGTACAGTAAAACATTAGTACTGGGTAGTATAATCTGGTAAGTACAGTAATACATTAGTGTCTGGGTATTATTCTCTGGTGAGTACAGTAATGTATTAGTATCTAGGTAGTATTATCTGGTGAGTACAGTAATGTATTAGTATCTGGGTAGTATTCTCTGGTGAGTATAGAAATGTATTAGTATTTGAGTAGTATTCTCTGATGAGTACAGTAATGTATTAGTATATGGGTAGTATTCTCTGCTGAGTACAGTAAAACATTAGTACTGGGTAGTATGCTCTGGTGAGAACAGTAATACATTAGTATCTGGGTAGTATTATCTGGTGAGTACAGTAATGTATTAGTATATGGGTAGTATTCTCTGGTGAGTACAGTAATGTATTAGTATATGGGTATCATTCTCTGGTGGGTACAGTAATTTATTAGTATATGGGTAGTATTCTCTGGGAGTACAGTAATGTATTGGTATATGGGTAGTATTCTCTGGTGAGTACAGTAATGTATTACTATATGGGTAGTATTCTTTGGCAGTACAGTAATGTATTAGCATATGGGTAGTATTCTCTGGTGAGTACAGTAATGTATTAGTATCTGGGTAGTATTCTCTGGTGAGTATAGTAATGTATTAGCATATGGGTAGTATTCTCTGGTGAGTACAGTAATGTATTAGTATCTTGGTAGTATTCTCTGGTGAGTACAGTAATGTATTAGTATCTGGGTAGTATTCTCTGGTGAGTACAGTAATGTATTAGTATCTGGGTAGTATGCTCTGGTGAGTACAGTAATGTATTAGTATCTCGGTAGTATTCTCTGGTGAGAACAGTTATAAATTAGTATCTGGGTAGTATTCTCTGGTGAGTACAGTAATGTATTAGTATCTAGGTAGCATTCTCTGGTGGGTACAATAATGTATTAGTATCTGGGTAGTATTATCTGGTGAGTACAGTAATGTATTAGTATCTGGGTAGTATTATCTGGTAAGTACAGTAATGTATTAGTATCTGGTTAGTATTATCTGGTAAGTACAGTAATGTATTAGTATCTGGGTAGTATTTTCTGGTGAGTACAGTAATACATTAGTTTCTGGGTAGTATTCTCTGGTGAGTACAGTAATGTATTAGTATCTGGGTAGTATTCTCTGGTGAGTACAGTAATGTATTAGTATCTGAGTAGTATTCTCTGGTGAGTACAGTAATGTATTAGTATCTGGGTAGTATTCTCCAATAAGTACAGTAATACATTAGTATCTGGGTAGTATTCTCTGGAAGTACAGTAATGTATTAGTATATGGGTAGTATTCTCTGGTGAGTACAGTAAAACATTATTACTGGGTAGTATGCTCTGGTAAGTACAGTAATACATTAGTGTCTGGGTATTATTCTCTGGTGAGTACAGTAATGTATTAGTATCTAGGTAGTATTATCTGGTGAGTACAGTAATGTATTAGTATCTGGGTAGTATTCTCTGGTGAGTATAGATATGTATTAGTATTTGAGTAGTATTCTCTGATGAGTACAGTAATGTATTAGTATATGGGTAGTATTCTCTGCTGAGTACAGTAAAACATTAGTACTGGGTAGTATGCTCTGGTGAGAACAGTAATACATTAGTATCTGGGTAGTATTATCTGGTGAGTACAGTAATGTATTAGTATATGGCTAGTATTCTCTGGTGAGTACAGTAATGTATTAGTATATGGGTATCATTCTCTGGTGGGTACAGTAATTTATTAGTATATGGGTAGTATTCTCTGGGAGTACAGTAATGTATTGGTATATGGGTAGTATTCTCTGGTGAGTACAGTAATGTATTAGTATATGAGTAGTATTCTCTGGGAGTACAGTAATGTATTAGTATCTGGGTAGTATTCTCTGGTGAGTACAGTAATGTATTAGTATCTGGGTAGTATTCTCTGGTGAGTACTGTAATGTATTAGTATATGGGTAGTATTCTCTGTTGAGTACAGTAATGTATTAGTATATGGGTAGTATTCTCTGGTGAGTACAGTAATGTATTAGTATATGGGTAGTATTCTCTGGTGAGTACAGTAATGTATTAGTATATGGGTAGTATTCTCTGGTGAGTACAGTAATACATTAGTATCTGGGTAGTATTCTCTGGTGTCTACAGTAACGTATTAGTATCTGGGTAGTATTCTCTGGTGAGTACAGTAATGTATTAGTATGTGGGTAGTATTCTCTGGTGAGTACAGTAATGCATTAGTATATGGGTAGTATTCTCTGGTGAGTACAATAATATATTAGTATATTGGTAGTATTCTCTGGGAGTACAGTAATGTATTAGTATATTGGTAGTATTCTCTGGTGAGTAACGTAATGTATTAGTATCTGGGTAGAATTCTCTGGTGAGTACAGTAATGTATTAGTATCTGGGTAGTATTCTCTGGTGACCACAGTAATGTTTTAGTATCTGGGTAGTATTCTCGGGTGAGTACAGTAATGTATTAGTATATGGGTAGTATTATCTGGTGTGTACAATAATGTATTAGTATATGGGTTGTATTCTCTGGTGAGTACAGTAATGTATTAGTATATGGGTAGCATTCTCTGGTGGGTACAGTAATGTATTAGAAAAAAGAAAGGAAAAAAAGAGGGCGCCAATAGTGTGATATTGTTTGGTTCACAGCAGATAATAAAACACAAATATTGCGCTTACCAAAGCAAGTTGCACTGAACTCTGACCAGTGCTATATCGCCTGCTGGCACTTTACTCAGCGGCCAGTACACTGTGTATAGGCATGTATCCTCCGGATGCTCCGTGGGTTCAACTCAAGGATGTATAAACCTTAAAAAGTAGAGAGGGGACTCCACATAGTGTAATATGTCTTTTCAAAAAGATGGAGGAAACATGTATTATGCTTACCAAAGGAATCGGCACCGTTCTGTGACCAGTGCAATCTCGCCTGCTAGCACCTTATACAGCGGCTAGTATACTGTGTATTGGTTTGTCCTCTCTGTTTCTTGGAGTATACGACTCTCTGTAAAAGGTCTGCAGTTTTAGCCGTACACGTTACTTTGTAATAGAATGTCTGTTGTATTGTAACAACCAGGTGTATAATGGTTGTTACTATTTAAGTAGTTAAGGTAGTCTGTAACTTAACGACACTAAAATAAAATTGAATAAAATTTGGACAGCTTCCAGGTAAAATTTAAAAGGCTTTAATGACGCGTTTCTCAACCAGCTACGGGTCGTTTCATCAGATATAAAGCAGATAAAATACACTTCAAATTGTAACATTATATACACATTTGACTAATTAAAACCGGAAGTTGTCACTGAAAAATAACCAATGGGTACGTATGAAAAAACTCCAGCTGAGGTGTCAAAATCGTATCCTCAGCTGTTACATTCTAACATTGTATACAAATTATTCAACAATCAAAGGATTTAACAGATAAGATTTTGTTACCATAATGTGTTCATGTCGATGTGATAGATAAGGGTGTATGTATACACAGAATCCTAAGTATATTTTATTTTTGTTATTATTTCAACCTTTTTGGGGTAGTGTTGAACTGGATGGTCACATTTATTAGATGCTATGTTTTCGATTTCTTAATAAACCATAAAATTTATAATGTCTTATTAAGTATATGTGTGCATTAGTGTGTTCCTGTTAAACTGTGTGTTTTGATTAGTGAGGTGTAGATTTACTTTTAAAACCCTGTTTTAGCAAAGGATTTAAAGGGTAAGTATATCGTATATCTTATGTTTCTTGAATGTTTATATTTCTAACCTTAGACCTATCTATTTAGATTCTTCTTATATGTCTTTTCAAAATCTTGGAATGTATCGACATATTCACTCCGTTTTCGGAGAAATAGGAAATGGTAATAATAATAAAAAATATATATGAAAGTAAAAATTCTAATTCAAAATAAATATGTAAAAATTCTAATTCAAAATAAATATGTAAAGTTGACAAAAACTTTTTCTGAATAAGAAAACATTTCTAATTTCGTTAGTAGCTGCATTCCTAAATATCTTTGCAACCAAAGAAACATATATGTACAAAAGATGTCGCATATCCAAATCTATAAAAACTATGTGTTTAAACCAAAAGATGTTTAAGAAATGCGTGTTGTTAACTGCATGTGATCTGAAATAAATTTTTGTTTTTGTATATATGTGTATTGTTCAAGATAAATTCTTGCTCTAGTTTTTTATACATAATGTGCTGTTCAAAATATGGTCATGGAATCATACATGTGTATTAAAACTAGTAATTCCAACTTGTTTTTCTGAAAATGTATATATGAAATTTAGTCTGTATACGAATTAGTGAAAGTGTATAAACATATAATAATGCTGTGTGTGTGAAAGTGTATTGGTGTTCACTGGTCAGTGTGTGTGTCCTCCAAAAAAGTCTGGTGTCTTTTAAAATAAAAAATGATATGTGTATGTATCCTTAGACTATGTTAACTAAACAGTGTGTATGTACTCTGAATTTCATGTATTAGTGTTATTGAAAAAGTTAATGTATATCAGTGTTTTGGCTATTTTGGATCTCTAAGAGTTCCTAGAGGGGAATTGTAGTGATAAGAATTTTGGAAAGTAGTCTATATTTCTTGACCCCATTTGGTGGTGTCCATCTCTATTATTTGAATGTGCCTGAAAAGAGAATGAGAATGATGTGAATCTACTAGTTGAAAGCTGCTAAATCCAAATTGGCGTTAAGCCCAAATGGGTATAGAGTCTTCAACCGGTAGATCCAAAAAGTTTCACGTTGTCTGAGTCTAATTAATCTATTGTAATC
The DNA here is from genome assembly GCF_027579735.1 of Bombina bombina. NCBI lineage: Eukaryota > Metazoa > Chordata > Amphibia > Anura > Bombinatoridae > Bombina > Bombina bombina. Next base: position 13,855 of record NW_026511894.1, on the reverse strand, counting down.
TGTGTTTTTGGGAACATAATCTATCGGAATGTATTTGAAAATATATGGGTTCCCATTGTGTTTCAATAAACAATGATTGGGTATACTATGTTTTATGTTCTTTTTTCTGCAATTTTTGCAATTCCGGTGGTGTTCTCCCCATCTAGTTCTCAATTTTCTAGAGGTGCGGCCTACATATTGTAGGCCGCACACACATTCCATAAGGTACACCGTATAGGATGATTCGCAATTAAAGAAAATTGGAATCTGGAACGTTTCACCTGTGACCATTGATTTAAAAGTTTTTATGCCAGATTTGATTATTTTGCATGTGCCACATCCTACTTTCCCACATTTATACAATCCACATAGGCCAAAAATCCCCCTATTTTGTATTTGAGTTTGGTTAGTCTTTTTAGTGTGTATGTGTTTAACTTTTTTACTTGGAGCAAGTTTGCTTCTAAGAGTAGGGGCTCTTCTATATACAAATTTTGGTTTGTCTTTCACTAGACTTTTCAAAATTGGATCCCTCTGAATGATATGCCAATGTTTGGACAATATATGCTGTATCTTATTAAAATCAGAGTTGTATTGTGTAATGAAGCATATGTCTTTAAGTTCTGAAAAATCTGGTTGACTTTTGTTCTTATTATTCACGAGAATATCATCTCTGTTTAATTCTGATGCTCTATGTAAGGCTTTGTCCAATAGTGACGGAGGGTATTCCTTCTCTAGGAATCTATTGTATAGAATATTACTTTGCTCCAAAAAGGTGTCATGATTGGAACAATTGCGTTTGATTCTGCGAAACTGACTATAGGGAATATTACGTATCCAATTTTTATGGTGATTACTGTTGAAATTAAGAAAGCTATTGCTGTCTACCTCCTTAAAAAAGGTTTTGGAAATTATCTTCTTGTTTTCAAAACTTAATGTCAGATCTAGATATTCAATTTTGTGTGACTGAATATTGGCTGTAAATTGGATTCCCATATTATTGTTGTTTAAATGAGTGATAAAGTTGTCTGCTGAAGAGGTATCACCCTCCCATAGGAAAATCAGATCGTCTATGTAACGGCCATAGAAGACCAGGTTCGACCCCAAGTTTGCAGAGTAGATATATTTTTCCTCAAAAAAACCCATGAATAGGTTAGCAAAACTTGGGGCGAACCTGGTCCCCATGGCCGTACCTTTTATTTGTAAATAGTATTTGTCTTGATATAAAAAATAATTATGTTGTAAAATGAATGCGATGCTTTCCAATATGAAATCACCCTGTATGTTTGGTAAATAAATATCTTTTTGGAGATAATAGGCAATTGCCTGTAACCCTAGTTCATGTGAGATATTTGAATACAGTGAGCTAACATCGCATGTGATCCATAGCAGATTCTGATCTGTAATATTGATGTTGCTTAATTGTAGTAATAGGTGTGTACTGTCCTTGATATATGAGGGTAATGTGATCACGTATTTCTGAAGATATTGGTCTATGTAATATGATAAATTGTATGTCAAATTTCCTATTCCCGCAATAATTGGACGTCCTGGTGGATTTGTTTTATTTTTATGAATTTTTGGTAAATGGTAATAATGGGCTATGCTCGGATTTTGTATTCTTAAATAATCTTTTTCGCTTTTGTTAAGAATTTTTAAAGAAAAACCTTTGTCTATATGTTCAATGTATGCCTGTAAAAAGATGGCAGTTGGATCTTTGTGTAAGATTTTGTAGTAATTCTTGTCATCCAGGATCCTGTTGGCCTCTTGTATATAGTCCTCAAGATCCTGGATGACAATTCCCCCGCCTTTGTCAGCGTCACGAATAATAATGTTTGGATTGTTTTGCAAACCGTGAATAGCTTTCTGGTGACTAAGAGTGGCATAATTTTTCTTGCTTATTATAATAGGAACAAACAACAGAATAACCAATTTAGAGCTCATACATCATATCAAACGCACCAAACACAACAACATAATAGAAACAAATCAGGAACACATCAAATATCCAATGCCTATCAAAGGAATTATCAACAAGATGAGTCAACAAATAAAATGAATCACTATTATCCACGATCAGATTCATATACACATTATCCCAACTCTTCCAAACATTCTAATCCAGGATCCAACACACCTAATTACAATGCACACCATAGTTCCACACATCATCAAACATATCAAGAACATTTTGAACATCCTAACAGGTTTAGAATTTTATCAACTGAACGCAGAGATAATATTCCATTATTAGACAGTCCAAGTACCAGTCAGATTCCTTCTCCTTTTTTAGAGATAGGCTCACACATGAGAATCGAAAGCCCACAGATAAGAGCAGGGAAAAGACCCCACATGTCAGAAAACGAGGCTCAAGAGGTAGAGCCCTTGCCGCCAAGGAAAAGGAATTATCCAGATTAGATCAGGGTATATATAATCTTTCCTCACACCAATTGTCCATTCATGAAAAAAGAGTTTTGAAACAGGGTCTGTCTTTTTGCCCCCCAAATACCCCGAGAATGTTTGATATTTTTGTGGACCTAAACAATTTTACGCGTAAATTAACATTACAAAAATATTTTGCGAATAAGAAACTTAAAAATAACCAAATTGAAAGTTCTCAAACACAACTAATTCTGACTGACACAATGCAATCCAACAAAAACACAGTCTGTTTGTATGCTGAAACAGATAACCTCACCACACATCTTTTTGAAGAATTTTTACATACCGATGTCAAAAATAAATCAAATTTCAACCCAACCAATGTAGGAAGAGAATATATCGATCTATTCCAGAATATGGTTCTGGAGGATTTCGATAAGATTCTACATACAAAAAAACGCAAGAAAAATTATGCCACTCTTAGTCACCAGAAAGCTATTCACGGTTTGCAAAACAATCCAAACATTATTATTCGTGACGCTGACAAAGGCGGGGGAATTGTCATCCAGGATCTTGAGGACTATATACAAGAGGCCAACAGGATCCTGGATGACAAGAATTACTACAAAATCTTACACAAAGATCCAACTGCCATCTTTTTACAGGCATACATTGAACATATAGACAAAGGTTTTTCTTTAAAAATTCTTAACAAAAGCGAAAAAGATTATTTAAGAATACAAAATCCGAGCATAGCCCATTATTACCATTTACCAAAAATTCATAAAAATAAAACAAATCCACCAGGACGTCCAATTATTGCGGGAATAGGAAATTTGACATACAATTTATCATATTACATAGACCAATATCTTCAGAAATACGTGATCACATTACCCTCATATATCAAGGACAGTACACACCTATTACTACAATTAAGCAACATCAATATTACAGATCAGAATCTGCTATGGATCACATGCGATGTTAGCTCACTGTATTCAAATATCTCACATGAACTAGGGTTACAGGCAATTGCCTATTATCTCCAAAAAGATATTTATTTACCAAACATACAGGGTGATTTCATATTGGAAAGCATCGCATTCATTTTACAACATAATTATTTTTTATATCAAGACAAATACTATTTACAAATAAAAGGTACGGCCATGGGGACCAGGTTCGCCCCAAGTTTTGCTAACCTATTCATGGGTTTTTTTGAGGAAAAATATATCTACTCTGCAAACTTGGGGTCGAACCTGGTCTTCTATGGCCGTTACATAGACGATCTGATTTTCCTATGGGAGGGTGATACCTCTTCAGCAGACAACTTTATCACTCATTTAAACAACAATAATATGGGAATCCAATTTACAGCCAATATTCAGTCACACAAAATTGAATATCTAGATCTGACATTAAGTTTTGAAAACAAGAAGATAATTTCCAAAACCTTTTTTAAGGAGGTAGACAGCAATAGCTTTCTTAATTTCAACAGTAATCACCATAAAAATTGGATACGTAATATTCCCTATAGTCAGTTTCGCAGAATCAAACGCAATTGTTCCAATCATGACACCTTTTTGGAGCAAAGTAATATTCTATACAATAGATTCCTAGAGAAGGAATACCCTCCGTCACTATTGGACAAAGCCTTACATAGAGCATCAGAATTAAACAGAGATGATATTCTCGTGAATAATAAGAACAAAAGTCAACCAGATTTTTCAGAACTTAAAGACATATGCTTCATTACACAATACAACTCTGATTTTAATAAGATACAGCATATATTGTCCAAACATTGGCATATCATTCAGAGGGATCCAATTTTGAAAAGTCTAGTGAAAGACAAACCAAAATTTGTATATAGAAGAGCCCCTACTCTTAGAAGCAAACTTGCTCCAAGTAAAAAAGTTAAACACATACACACTAAAAAGACTAACCAAACTCAAATACAAAATAGGGGGATTTTTGGCCTATGTGGATTGTATAAATGTGGGAAAGTAGGATGTGGCACATGCAAAATAATCAAATCTGGCATAAAAACTTTTAAATCAATGGTCACAGGTGAAACGTTCCAGATTCCAATTTTCTTTAATTGCGAATCATCCTATACGGTGTACCTTATGGAATGTGTGTGCGGCCTACAATATGTAGGCCGCACCTCTAGAAAATTGAGAACTAGATGGGGAGAACACCACCGGAATTGCAAAAATTGCAGAAAAAAGAACATAAAACATAGTATACCCAATCATTGTTTATTGAAACACAATGGGAACCCATATATTTTCAAATACATTCCGATAGATTATGTTCCCAAAAACACAGATTACAATAGATTAATTAGACTCAGACAACGTGAAACTTTTTGGATCTACCGGTTGAAGACTCTATACCCATTTGGGCTTAACGCCAATTTGGATTTAGCAGCTTTCAACTAGTAGATTCACATCATTCTCATTCTCTTTTCAGGCACATTCAAATAATAGAGATGGACACCACCAAATGGGGTCAAGAAATATAGACTACTTTCCAAAATTCTTATCACTACAATTCCCCTCTAGGAACTCTTAGAGATCCAAAATAGCCAAAACACTGATATACATTAACTTTTTCAATAACACTAATACATGAAATTCAGAGTACATACACACTGTTTAGTTAACATAGTCTAAGGATACATACACATATCATTTTTTATTTTAAAAGACACCAGACTTTTTTGGAGGACACACACACTGACCAGTGAACACCAATACACTTTCACACACACAGCATTATTATATGTTTATACACTTTCACTAATTCGTATACAGACTAAATTTCATATATACATTTTCAGAAAAACAAGTTGAAATTACTAGTTTTAATACACATGTATGATTCCATGACCATATTTTGAACAGCACATTATGTATAAAAAACTAGAGCAAGAATTTATCTTGAACAATACACATATATACAAAAACAAAAATTTATTTCAGATCACATGCAGTTAACAACACGCATTTCTTAAACATCTTTTGGTTTAAACACATAGTTTTTATAGATTTGGATATGCGACATCTTTTGTACATATATGTTTCTTTGGTTGCAAAGATATTTAGGAATGCAGCTACTAACGAAATTAGAAATGTTTTCTTATTCAGAAAAAGTTTTTGTCAACTTTACATATTTATTTTGAATTAGAATTTTTACATATTTATTTTGAATTAGAATTTTTACTTTCATATATATTTTTTATTATTATTACCATTTCCTATTTCTCCGAAAACGGAGTGAATATGTCGATACATTCCAAGATTTTGAAAAGACATATAAGAAGAATCTAAATAGATAGGTCTAAGGTTAGAAATATAAACATTCAAGAAACATAAGATATACGATATACTTACCCTTTAAATCCTTTGCTAAAACAGGGTTTTAAAAGTAAATCTACACCTCACTAATCAAAACACACAGTTTAACAGGAACACACTAATGCACACATATACTTAATAAGACATTATAAATTTTATGGTTTATTAAGAAATCGAAAACATAGCATCTAATAAATGTGACCATCCAGTTCAACACTACCCCAAAAAGGTTGAAATAATAACAAAAATAAAATATACTTAGGATTCTGTGTATACATACACCCTTATCTATCACATCGACATGAACACATTATGGTAACAAAATCTTATCTGTTAAATCCTTTGATTGTTGAATAATTTGTATACAATGTTAGAATGTAACAGCTGAGGATACGATTTTGACACCTCAGCTGGAGTTTTTTCATACGTACCCATTGGTTATTTTTCAGTGACAACTTCCGGTTTTAATTAGTCAAATGTGTATATAATGTTACAATTTGAAGTGTATTTTATCTGCTTTATATCTGATGAAACGACCCGTAGCTGGTTGAGAAACGCGTCATTAAAGCCTTTTAAATTTTACCTGGAAGCTGTCCAAATTTTATTCAATTTTATTTTAGTGTCGTTAAGTTACAGACTACCTTAACTACTTAAATAGTAACAACCATTATACACCTGGTTGTTACAATACAACAGACATTCTATTACAAAGTAACGTGTACGGCTAAAACTGCAGACCTTTTACAGAGAGTCGTATACTCCAAGAAACAGAGAGGACAAACCAATACACAGTATACTAGCCGCTGTATAAGGTGCTAGCAGGCGAGATTGCACTGGTCACAGAACGGTGCCGATTCCTTTGGTAAGCATAATACATGTTTCCTCCATCTTTTTGAAAAGACATATTACACTATGTGGAGTCCCCTCTCTACTTTTTAAGGTTTATACATCCTTGAGTTGAACCCACGGAGCATCCGGAGGATACATGCCTATACACAGTGTACTGGCCACTGAGTAAAGTGCCAGCAGGCGATAAAGCACTGGTCAGAGTTCAGTGCAACTTGCTTTGGTAAGCGCAATATTTGTGTTTTATTATCTGCTGTGAACCAAACAATATCACACTATTGGCGCCCTCTTTTTTTCCTTTCTTTTTTCTGCCACAGTTTACCCACCCGCTCTCTGGGACCAAGAGGAGCTGCCCCGCCACAACCACGTCTGGCGGCTATTTGTTTTCTATGGACCAAGATACCGTATTTTAACACATTGGGACTTGGTATTATATCTATGATAACTATCACCCTACCTTAGAAGATTTATTGTTTTCAGTTTTGTTGCATTTTTTATTTGCATATTTGTATGTTTTTATTCTTTTTGCATCATTTGTTTTTCTATTTGAGTGCAGAGCTATCTGTCACTCCCATTATCTTCCCGCCCCTTTTTTTCAAAACCATCAGCGCGCCTTTTTTGTATCCCCTTCTGGGATACTATAGACAGTAATGTATTAGTATATGGGTAGTATTCTCTGGGAGTATAGTAATGTATTAGTATATGGGTAGTATTCTCTGGTGGGTACAGTAATGTATTAGTATATGGGTAGTATTCTCTGGTGAGTACAATAATGTATTAGTATCTAGGTAGCATTCTCTGGTGGGTACAATAATGTATTAGTATCTGGGGAGTATTATCTGGTGAGTACAGTAATGTATTAGTATCTTGGTAGTATTATCTGGTAAGTACAGTAATGTATTAGTATCTGGGTAGTATTTTCTGGTGAGTACAGTAATACATTAGTATCTGGGTAGTATTCTCTGGTGAGTACAGTAATGTTTTAGTATCTTGGTAGTATTCTCTGGTGAGTACAGTAATGTATTAGTATCTGAGTAGTATTCTCTGGTGAGTACAGTAATGTATTAGTATCTGGGTAGTAGTCTCTGGTGAGTACAGTAATGTATTAGTATCTGGGTAGTATTCTCCAATAAGTACAGTAATACATTAGTATCTGGGTAGTATTCTCTGGAAGTACAGTAATGTATTAGTATATGGGTAGTATTCTCTGGTGAGTACAGTAAAACATTAGTACTGGGTAGTATAATCTGGTAAGTACAGTAATACATTAGTGTCTGGGTATTATTCTCTGGTGAGTACAGTAATGTATTAGTATCTAGGTAGTATTATCTGGTGAGTACAGTAATGTATTAGTATCTGGGTAGTATTCTCTGGTGAGTATAGAAATGTATTAGTATTTGAGTAGTATTCTCTGATGAGTACAGTAATGTATTAGTATATGGGTAGTATTCTCTGCTGAGTACAGTAAAACATTAGTACTGGGTAGTATGCTCTGGTGAGAACAGTAATACATTAGTATCTGGGTAGTATTATCTGGTGAGTACAGTAATGTATTAGTATATGGGTAGTATTCTCTGGTGAGTACAGTAATGTATTAGTATATGGGTATCATTCTCTGGTGGGTACAGTAATTTATTAGTATATGGGTAGTATTCTCTGGGAGTACAGTAATGTATTGGTATATGGGTAGTATTCTCTGGTGAGTACAGTAATGTATTAGTATATGGGTAGTATTCTTTGGCAGTACAGTAATGTATTAGCATATGGGTAGTATTCTCTGGTGAGTACAGTAATGTATTAGTATCTGGGTAGTATTCTCTGGTGAGTATAGTAATGTATTAGCATATGGGTAGTATTCTCTGGTGAGTACAGTAATGTATTAGTATCTGGGTAGTATTCTCCGGTGAGTACAGTAATGTATTAGTATCTGGGTAGTATTCTCTGGTGAGTACAGTAATGTATTAGTATCTGGGTAGTATGCTCTGGTGAGTACAGTAATGTATTAGTATCTCAGTAGTATTCTCTGGTGAGAACAGTTATAAATTAGTATCTGGGTAGTATTCTCTGGTGAGTACAGTAATGTATTAGTATCTAGGTAGCATTCTCTGGTGGGTACAATAATGTATTAGTATCTGGGTAGTATTATCTGGTGAGTACAGTAATGTATTAGTATCTGGGTAGTATTATCTGGTAAGTACAGTAATGTATTAGTATCTGGTTAGTATTATCTGGTAAGTACAGTAATGTATTAGTATCTGGGTAGTATTTTCTGGTGAGTACAGTAATACATTAGTATCTGGGTAGTATTCTCTGGTGAGTACAGTAATTTATTAGTATCTGGGTAGTATTCTCTGGTGAGTACAGTAATGTATTAGTATCTGAGTAGTATTCTCTGGTGAGTACAGTAATGTATTAGTATCTGGGTAATAGTCTCTGGTGAGTACAGTAATGTATTAGTATCTGGGTAGTATTCTCCAATAAGTACAGTAATACATTAGTATCTGGGTAGTATTCTCTGGAAGTACAGTAATGTATTAGTATATGGGTAGTATTCTCTGGTGAGTACAGTAAAACATTATTACTGGGTAGTATGCTCTGGTAAGTACAGTAATACATTAGTGTCTGGGTATTATTCTCTGGTGAGTACAGTAATGTATTAGTATCTAGGTAGTATTATCTGGTGAGTACAGTAATGTATTAGTATCTGGGTAGTATTCTCTGGTGAGTATAGAAATGTATTAGTATTTGAGTAGTATTCTCTGATGAGTACAGTAATGTATTAGTATATGGGTAGTATTCTCTGCTGAGTACAGTAAAACATTAGTACTGGGTAGTATGCTCTGGTGAGAACAGTAATACATTAGTATATGGGTAGTATTCTCTGGTGAGTACAGTAATGTATTAGTATATGGGTATCATTCTCTGGTGGGTACAGTAATTTATTAGTATATGGGTAGTATTCTCTGGGAGTACAGTAATGTATTGGTATATGGGTAGTATTCTCTGGTGAGTACAGTAATGTATTAGTATATGAGTAGTATTTTCTGGGAGTACAGTAATGTATTAGTATCTGGGTAGTATTCTCTGGTGAGTACAGTAATGTATTAGTATCTGGGTAGTATTCTCTGGTGAGTACTGTAATGTATTAGTATATGGGTAGTATTCTCTGTTGAGTACAGTAATGTATTAGTATATGGGTAGTATTCTCTGGTGAGTACAGTAATGTATTAGTATATGGGTAGTATTCTCTGGTGAGTACAGTAATGTATTAGTATATGGGTAGTATTCTCTGGTGAGTACAGTAATACATTAGTATCTGGGTAGTATTCTCTGGTGTCTACAGTAACGTATTAGTATCTGGGTAGTATTCTCTGGTGAGTACAGTAATGTATTAGTATATGGGTAGTATTCTCTGGTGAGTACAGTAATGCATTAGTATATGGGTAGTATTCTCTGGTGAGTACAATAATATATCAGTATATTGGTAGAATTCTCTGGGAGTAAAGTAATGTATTAGTATATTGGTAGTATTCTCTGGTGAGTAACGTAATGTATTAGTATCTGGGTAGAATTCTCTGGTGAGTACAGTAATGTATTAGTATCTGGGTAGTATTCTCTGGTGACCACAGTAATGTTTTAGTATCTGGGTAGTATTCTCTGGTGAGTATAGTAATGTATTAGTATATGGGTAGTATTATCTGGTGTGTACAATAATTTATTAGTATATGGGTAGTATTCTCTGGTGAGTACAGTAATGTATTAGTATATGGGTAGCATTCTCTGGTGGGTACAGTAATGTATTAGTATATGGGTAGTATTCTCTGGGAGTATAGTAATGTATTAGTATATGGGTAGTATTCTCTGGTGGGTACAGTAATGTATTAGTATCTGGGTAGTATTCTCTGGTGAGTACAGTAATGTATTAGTATCTGGGTAGTATTCTCTGGTGAGTACAGTAATGTATTAGTATCTGGGTAGTATGCTCTGGTGAGTACAGTAATGTATTAGTATCTCGGTAGTATTCTCTGGTGAGAACAGTTATAAATTAGTATCTGGGTAGTATTCTCTGGTGAGTACAGTAATGTATTAGTATCTAGGTAGCATTCTCTGGTGGGTACAATAATGTATTAGTATCTGGGTAGTATTATCTGGTGAGTACAGTAATGTATTAGTATCTGGGTAGTATTATCTGGTAAGTACAGTAATGTATTAGTATCTGGTTAGTATTATCTGGTAAGTACAGTAATGTATTAGTATCTGGGTAGTATTCTCTGGTGAGTACAGTAATGTATTAGTATCTGGGTAGTATTCTCTGGTGAGTACAGTAATGTATTAGTATCTGAGTAGTATTCTCTGGTGAGTACAGTAAAACATTATTACTGGGTAGTATGCTCTGGTAAGTACAGTAATACATTAGTGTCTGGGTATTATTCTCTGGTGAGTACAGTAATGTATTAGTATCTAGGTAGTATTATCTGGTGAGTACAGTAATGTATTAGTATCTGGGTAGTATTCTCTGGTGAGTATAGAAATGTATTAGTATTTGAGTAGTATTCTCTGATGAGTACAGTAATGTATTAGTATATGGGTAGTATTCTCTGCTGAGTACAGTAAAACATTATTACTGGGTAGTATGCTCTGGTGAGAACAGTAATACATTAGTATCTGGGTAGTATTATCTGGTGAGTACAGTAATGTATTAGTATATGGCTAGTATTCTCTGGTGAGTACAGTAATGTATTAGTATATGGGTATCATTCTCTGGTGGGTACAGTAATTTATTAGTATATGGGTAGTATTCTCTGGGAGTACAGTAATGTATTGGTATATGGGTAGTATTCTCTGGTGAGTACAGTAATGTATTAGTATATGAGTAGTATTCTCTGGGAGTACAGTAATGTATTAGTATCTGGGTAGTATTCTCTGGTGAGTACAGTAATGTATTAGTATCTGGGTAGTATTCTCTGGTGAGTACTGTAATGTATTAGTATATGGGTAGTATTCTCTGTTGAGTACAGTAATGTATTAGTATATGGGTAGTATTCTCTGGTGAGTACAGTAATGTATTAGTATATGGGTAGTATTCTCTGGTGAGTACAGTAATGTATTAGTATCTGGGTAGTATTCTCTGGTGTCTACAGTAACGTATTAGTATCTGGGTAGTATTCTCTGGTGAGTACAGTAATGTATTAGTATATGGGTAGTATTCTCTGGTGAGTACAGTAATGCATTAGTATATGGATAGTATTCTCTGGTGAGTACAATAATCTATCAGTATATTGGTAGTATTCTCTGGGAGTACAGTAATGTATTAGTATAATGGTAGTATTCTCTGGTGAGTAACGTAATGTATTAGTATCTGGGTAGAATTCTCTGGTGAGTACAGTAATGTATTAGTATCTGGGTAGTATTCTCTGGTGACCACAGTAATGTTTTAGTATCTGGGTAGTATTCTCTGGTAAGTACAGTAATGTATTAGTATATGGGTAGTATTATCTGGTGTGTACAATAATTTATTAGTATATGGGTAGTATTCTCTGGTGAGTACAGTAATGTATTAGTATATGGGTAGTATTCTCTGGTTAGTACAGTAATGTATTAGTATCTAGGTAGCATTCTCTGGTGGGTACAATAATGTATTAGTATCTGGGTAGTATTATCTGGTGAGTACAGTAATGTATTAGTATCTTGGTAGTATTATCTGGTAAGTACAGTAATGTATTAGTATCTGGGTAGTATTTTCTGGTGAGTACAGTAATACATTAGTATCTGGGTAGTATTCTCTGGTGAGTACAGTAATGTTTTAGTATCTTGGTAGTATTCTCTGGTGAGTACAGTAATGTATTAGTATCTGAGTAGTATTCTCTGGTGAGTACAGTAATGTATTAGTATCTGTTTAGTAGTCTCTGGTGAGTACAGTAATGTATTAGTATCTGGGTAGTATTCTCCAATAAGTACAGTAATACATTAGTATCTGGGTAGTATTCTCTGGAAGTACAGTAATGTATTAGTATATGGGTAGTATTCTCTGGTGAGTACAGTAAAACATTAATACTGGGTAGTATAATCTGGTAAGTACAGTAATACATTAGTGTCTGGGTATTATTCTCTGGTGAGTACAGTAATGTATTAGTATCTAGGTAGTATTATCTGGTGAGTACAGTAATGTATTAGTATCTGGGTAGTATTCTCTGGTGAGTATAGAAATGTATTAGTATTTGAGTAGTATTCTCTGATGAGTACAGTAATGTATTAGTATATGGGTAGTATTCTCTGATGAGTACAGTAAAACATTAGTACTGGGTAGTATGCTCTGGTGAGAACAGTAATACATTAGTATCTGGGTAGTATTATCTGGTGAGTACATTAATGTATTAGTATATGGGTAGTATTCTCTGGTGAGTACAGTAATGTATTAGTATATGGGTATCATTCTCTGGTGGGTACAGTAATTTATTAGTATATGGGTAGTATTCTCTGGGAGTACAGTAATGTATTGGTATATGGGTAGTATTCTCTGGTGAGTACAGTAATGTATTAGTATATGGGTAGTATTCTTTGGCAGTACAGTAATGTATTAGCATATGGGTAGTATTCTCTGGTGAGTACAGTAATGTATTAGTATCTGGGTAGTATTCTCTGGTGAGTATAGTAATGTATTAGCATATGGGTAGTATTCTCTGGTGAGTACAGTAATGTATTAGTATCTGGGTAGTATTCTCTGGTGAGTACAGTAATGTATTAGTATCTGGGTAGTATTCTCTGGTTAGTACAGTAATGTATTAGTATCTCGGTAGTATTCTCTGGTGAGAACAGTTATAAATTAGTATCTGGGTAGTATTCTCTGGTGAGTACAGTAATGTATTAGTATCTAGGTAGCATTCTCTGGTGGGTACAATAATGTATTAGTATCTGGGTAGTATTATCTGGTGAGTACAGTAATGTATTAGTATCTGGGTAGTTTTATCTGGTAAGTACAGTAATGTATTAGTATCTGGTTAGTATTATCTGGTAAGTACAGTAATGTATTAGTATCTGGGTAGTATTTTCTGGTGAGTACAGTAATACATTAGTATCTGGGTAGTATTCTCTGGTGAGTACAGTAATGTATTAGTATCTGGGTAGTATTCTCTGGTGAGTACAGTAATGTATTAGTATCTGAGTAGTATTCTCTGGTGAGTACAGTAATGTATTAGTATCTGGGTAATAGTCTCTGGTGAGTACAGTAATGTATTAGTATCTGGGTAGTATTCTCCAATAAGTACAGTAATACATTAGTATCTGGG
>NW_026511893.1:248324-368945 GCF_027579735.1 Bombina bombina | reverse complement strand
CAAAATAACAATCCAAAATTTTTTAATTTTAATTATTAACAATACTTTGACAACAAGTAAGATTGGTGTAGCTAGTTGATAAGGTTGCCTGACACACAGGCTGGCAGGCAGGAGGAAAATGCAATTCAAGGACACTAGTAGACTTCAGATTGACAGTCAAAACAGTGATGATTGACAATTTTTTATATACTGTTAAAAGAAATATGATTGCTGGCACTAATTGGCTAGTTGGGCCCGGCACACAGGCTGGCAGACAGGAGGAAAGTGCAATTCAATGGCACGAGAAAACTGAGGATTCAGAATAACAATCAAACATTTTTTAATTTTAATTATTAACAATACTGTGACAACAAATATGATTGGTGTAAATAGTTGGCAAGTCGGCCTGGCACACAGGCTGGCAGGCAGGAGGAAAGTGCAATTCAATGGCACGAGCAAACTGAGGATTCACAACAACAATAAAAAATGTTTTTATTTTAGTTAATAACAATACTGTGACAACAAATATGATTGGTGTAAATAGTTGGCAAGTCGGCCTGGCACAAAGGCAGGCAGGAGGAAAGTGCAATTCAATGGCACGAGCAAACTGAGGATTCAGAACAACAATCAAAAATGTTTTAATTTTAATTATTAACAATACTGTGACAACAAATAAGATTGGTGCAACTAGTTGGCAAGTCGGCCTGGCACACAGGCTGGCAGGCAGGAGGAAAATGCAATTCGAGGACACTAGTAGACTGCAGATTGACAGTCAAAACAGTGATGATTGACAATTTTTTATATACTGTTAAAAGAAATATGATTGCTGGCACTAATTGGCTAGTTGGGCCTGGCACACAGGCTGGCAGGCAGGAGGAAAGTGCAATTCAATGGCACGAGAAAACTGAGGATTCAGAATAACAATCAAAATTTTTTTAATTTTAATTATTAACAATACTGTGACAACAAATATGATTGGTGTAAATAGTTGGCAATCGGCCTGGCACACAGGCTGGCAGGCAGGAGGAAAATGCAATTCAAGGACACTAGTAGACTGCAGATTGACAGTCAAAACAGTGATAATTGACAATTTTTGAAATACTGTTAAAAGCAATATGACTGCTGGCACTAATTGGCTAGTTGGGCCTGGAACACAGGCTGGCAGGCAGGAAGAAAGTGAAATTCAATGGCACGAGCAAACTGAGGATTCAGAACAACAATCAAACATTTTTTAATTTTAATTATTAACAATATTGTGACAACAAATATGATTGGTGTAAATAGTTGGCAAGTCGGCCTGGCACACAGGCTGGCAGGCAGGAGGAAAGTGCAATTCAATGGCACGAGCAAACTGAGGATTCAGAATAACAATCCAAAAATTTTTAATTTTAATTATTAACAATACTGTGACAACAAATAAGATTGGTGTAACTAGTTGGTAAGTTGGCCTGGCACACAGGCTGGCAGGCAGGAGAAAAATGAAATTCAAGGACACTAGTAGACTGCAGATTGACAGTCAAAACAGTGATGATTGACAATTTTTGCAATACTGTTAAAAGAAATATGATTGCTGGCACTAATTGGCTAGTTGGGCCTGGCACACAGGCTGGCAAGCAGGAGGAAAGTGCAATTCAATGGCACGAGCAAACTGAGGATTCAGAACAACAATCAAAATATTTTTAATTTTAATTATTAACAATACTGTGACAACAAATATATTTGGTGTAAATAGTTGGCAAGTAGGCCTAGCACACAGGCTGGCAGGCAGGAGGAAAGTGCAATTCAATTGCACGAGCAAACTGAGGATTCACAACAACAATCAAAAAATTTTTAATTTTAATTATTAACAATACTGTGACAACGAATATGATTGGTGTAAATAGTTGGCAAGTCGGCCTGGCACACAGCCTGGCAGGCAGGAGGAAAGTGCAATTCAATGGCACGAGCAAACTGAGGATTCAGAACAACAATCAAAAATGTTTTAATTTTAATTAATAACAATACTGTGACAACAAATATGATTGGTGTAAATAGTTGGCAAGTCGGCCTGGCACAAAAGCTGGCAGGCAGGAGGAAAGTGCAATTCAATGGCACGAGCAAACTGAGGATTCAGAACAACAATCAAAAATGTTTTAATTTTAATTAATAACAATACTGTGACAACAAATATGATTGGTGTAAATAGTTGGCAAGTCGGCCTGGCACAAAGGCTGGCAGGCAGGAGGAAAGTGCAATTCAATGGCACGAGCAAACTGAGGATTCAGAATAACAATCAAAAATTTTTTAATTTTAATTATTAACAATACTGTGACAACAAATATGATTGGTGTAAATAGTTGGCAATCGGCCTGGCACACAGGCTGGCAGGCAGGAGGAAAATGCTATTCAAGGACACTAGTAGACTGCAGATTGACAGTCAAAACAGTGATGATTGACAATTTTTGAAATACTGTTAAAAGAAATATGATTGCTGGCACTAATTGGCTAGTTGGGCCTGGCACACAGGCTGGCAGACAGGAGGAAAGTGCAATTCAATGGCACGAGCAAACTGAGGATTCAGAACGACAATCAAACATTTTTTAATTTTAATTATTAACAATATTGTGACAACAAATATGATTGGTGTAAATAGTTGGCAAGTCGGCCTGGCACACAGGCTAGCAGGCAGGAGGAAAGTGCAATTCAATGGCATGAGCAAACTGAGGATTCAAAATAACAATCCAAAATTTTTTAATTTTAATTATTAACAATACTTTGACAACAAGTAAGATTGGTGTAACTAGTTGATAAGGTTGCCTGGCACACAGGCTGGCAGGCAGGAGGAAAATGCAATTCAAGGACACTAGTAGACTTCAGATTGACAGTCAAAACAGTGATGATTGACAATTTTTTATATACTGTTAAAAGAAATATGATTGCTGGCACTAATTGGCTAGTTGGGCCCGGCACACAGGCTGGCAGACAGGAGGAAAGTGCAATTCAATGGCACGAGAAAACTGAGGATTCAGAATAACAATCAAACATTTTTTAATTTTAATTATTAACAATACTGTGACAACAAATATGATTGGTGTAAATAGTTGGCAAGTCGGCCTGGCACACAGGCTGGCAGGCAGGAGGAAAGTGCAATTCAATGGCACGAGCAAACTGAGGATTCACAACAACAATAAAAAATGTTTTTATTTTAGTTAATAACAATACTGTGACAACAAATATGATTGGTGTAAATAGTTGGCAAGTCGGCCTGGCACAAAGGCAGGCAGGAGGAAAGTGCAATTCAATGGCACGAGCAAACTGAGGATTCAGAACAACAATCAAAAATGTTTTAATTTTAATTATTAACAATACTGTGACAACAAATAAGATTGGTGCAACTAGTTGGCAAGTCGGCCTGGCACACAGGCTGGCAGGCAGGAGAAAAATGCAATTCAAGGACACTAGTAGACTGCAGATTGACAGTCAAAACAGTGATGATTGACAATTTTTTATATACTGTTAAAAGAAATATGATTGCTGGCACTAATTGGCTAGTTGGGCCTGGCACACAGGCTGGCAGGCAGGAGGAAAGTGCAATTCAATGGCACGAGAAAACTGAGGATTCAGAATAACAATCAAAATTTTTTTAATTTTAATTATTAACAATACTGTGACAACAAATATGATTGGTGTAAATAGTTGGCAATCGCCCTGGCACACAGGCTGGCAGGCAGAAGGAAAATGCAATTCAAGGACACTAGTAGACTGCAGATTGACAGTCAAAACAGTGATAATTGACAATTTTTGAAATACTGTTAAAAGAAATATGACTGCTGGCACTAATTGGCTAGTTGGGCCTGGAACACAGGCTGGCAGGCAGGAAGAAAGTGAAATTCAATGGCACGAGCAAACTGAGGATTCAGAACAACAATCAAACATTTTTTAATTTTAATTATTAACAATATTGTGACAACAAATATGATTGGTGTAAATAGTTGGCAAGTCGGCCTGGCACACAGGCTGGCAGGCAGGAGGAAAGTGCAATTCAATGGCACAAGCAAACTGAGGATTCAGAATAACAATCCAAAAATTTTTAATTTTAATTATTAACAATACTGTGACAACAAATAAGATTGGTGTAACTAGTTGGTAAGTTGGCCTGGCACACAGGCTGGCAGGCAGGAGAAAAATGAAATTCAAGGACACTAGTAGACTGCAGATTGACAGTCAAAACAGTGATGATTGACAATTTTTGCAATACTGTTAAAAGAAATATGATTGCTGGCACTAATTGGCTAGTTGGGCCTGGCACACAGGCTGGCAAGCAGGAGTAAAGTGCAATTCAATGGCACGAGCAAACTGAGGATTCAGAACAACAATCAAATTTTTTTTAATTTTAATTATTAACAATACTGTGACAACAAATATATTTGGTGTAAATAGTTGGCAAGTAGGCCTAGCACACAGGCTGGCAGGCAGGAGGAAAGTGCAATTCAATGGAACGAGCAAACTGAGGATTCACAACAACAATCAAAATTTTTTTAATTTTAATTATTAACAATACTGTGACAACAAATATGATTGGTGTAAATAGTTGGCAAGTCGGCCTGGCACACAGGCTGGCAGGCAGGAGGAAAGTGCAATTCAATGGCACGAGCAAACTGAGGATTCAGAACAACAATCAAAAATGTTTTAATTTCAATTAATAACAATACTGTGACAACAAATATGATTGGTGTAAATAGTTGGCAAGTCGGCCTGGCACAAAAGCTGGCAGGCAGGAGGAAAGTGCAATTCAATGGCACGAGCAAACTGAGGATTCAGAACAACAATCAAAAAATTTTTAATTTTAATTATTAACAATACTGTGACAACAAATATGATTGGTGTAAATAGTTGGCAATCGGCCTGGCACACAGGCTGGCAGGCAGGAGGAAAATGCAATTCAAGGACACTAGTAGACTGCAGATTGACAGTCAACACAGTGATGATTGACAATTTTTGCAATACTGTTAAAAGAAATATGATTGCTGGCACTTATTGGCTAGTTGGGCCTGGCACACAGGCTGGCAGGCAGGAGGAAAGTGCAATTCAATGGCATGAGCAAACTGAGGATTCACAACAACAATCAAAAATGTTTTAATTTTAATTATTAACAATACTGTGACAACAAATATGATTGGTGTAAATAGTTGGCAAGTCGGCCTGGCACACAGGCTGGCAGGCAGGAGGAAAGTGCAATTCAATGGCACGAGCAAACTGAGGATTCAGAACAACAATCAAAAATGTTTTAATTTTAATTAATAACAATACTGTGACAACAAATATGATTGGTGTAAATAGTTGGCAAGTCGGCCTGGCACAAAAGCTGGCAGGCAGGAGGAAAGTGCAATTCAATGGCACGAGCAAACTGAGGATTCAGAACAACAATCAAATTTTTTTTAATTTTAATTATTAACAATACTGTGACAACAAATATGATTGGTGTAAATAGTTGGCAATCGGCCTGGCACACAGGCTGGCAGGCAGGAGGAAAATGCAATTCAAGGACACTAGTAGACTGCAGATTGACAGTCAACACAGTGATGATTGACAATTTTTGCAATACTGTTAAAAGAAATATGATTGCTGGCACTTATTGGCTAGTTGGGCCTGGCACACAGGCTGGCAGGCAGGAGGAAAGTGCAATTCAATGGCATGAGCAAACTGAGGATTCAGAACAACAATCAAATTTTTTTTAATTTTAATTATTAACAATACTGTGACAACAAATATGATTGGTGTAAATAGTTTGCAATCGGCCTGGCACACAGACTGGCAGGCAGGAGGAAAATGCAATTCAAGGACACTATTAGACTGCAGATTGACAGTCAAAACAGTGATGATTGACAATTTTTGCAATACTGTTAAAAGAAATATGATTGCTGGCACTAATTGGCTAGTTGGGCCTGGCACACAGGCTGGCAGGCAGGAGGAAAGTGCAATTCAATGGCACGAGCAAACTGAGGATTCAGAATAACAATCCAAAATGTTTTAATTTTAATTATTAACAATACTGTGACAACAAATAAGATTGGTGTAACTAGTTGGCAAGTTGGCCTGGCACACAGGCTGGCAGGCAGGAGGAAAATGCAATTCAAGGACACTAGTAGACTGCAGATTGACAGTCAAAACAGTGATGATTGACAATTTTTGCAATACTGTTAAAAGAAATATGATTGCTGGCACTAATTGGCTAGTTGGGCCTGGCACACAGGCTGGCAGGCAGGAGGAAGTGCAATTCAATGGCACAAGCAAACTGAGGATTCAGAATAACAATAAAAAATTTTTTAATTTTAATTATTAACAATACTGTGACAACAAATATGATTGGTGTAAATAGTTGGCAAGTCGGCCTGGCACAAAAGCTGGCAGGCAGGAGGAAAGTGCAATTCAATGGAACGAGCAAACTGAGGATTCACAACAACAATCAAAATTTTTTTAATTTTAATTATTAACAATACTGTGACAACAAATATGATTGGTGTAAATAGTTGGCAAGTCGGCCTGGCACACAGGCTGGCAGGCAGGAGGAAAGTGCAATTCAATGGCACGAGCAAACTGAGGATTCAGAACAACAATCAAATTTTTTTAATTTTAATTAATAACAATACTGTGACAACAAATATGATTGGTGTAAATAGTTGGCAAGTCGACCTGGCACAAAATCTGGCAGGCAGGAGGAAAGTGCTATTCAATAGCACGAGCAAACTGAGGATTCAGAACAACAATCAAAAATTTTTTAATTTTAATTATTAACAATACTGTGACAACAAATATTATTGGTGTAAATAGTTGGCAATCGGCCTGGCACACAGGCTGGCAGGCAGGAGGAAAATGCAATTCAAGGACACTAGTAGACTGCAGATTGACAGTCAAAACAGTGATGATTGACAATTTTTGCAATACTTTTAAAAGAAATATGATTGCTGGCACTAATTGGCTAGTTGGGCCTGGCACACAGGCTGGCAGGCAGGAGGAAAGTGCAATTCAATGGCACGAGCAAACTGAGGATTCAGAATAACAATCCAAAATGTTTTAATTTTAATTATTAACAATACTGTGACAACAAATAAGATTGGTGTAACTAGTTGGCAAGTTGGCCTGGCACACAGGCTGGCAGACAGGAGGAAAATGCAATTCAAGGACACTAGTAGACTGCAGATTGACAGTCAAAACAGTGATGATTGACAATTTTTGCAATACTTTTAAAAGAAATATGATTGCTGGCACTAATTGGCTAGTTGGGCCTGGCACACAGGCTGGCAGGCAGGAGGAAGTGCAATTCAATGGCACGAGCAAACTGAGGATTCAGAATAACAATCAAAAAATTTTTAATTTTAATTATTAACAATACTGTGACAACAAATATGATTGGTGTAAATAGTTGGCAAGTCGGCCTGGCACACAGCCTGGCAGGCAGGAGGAAAGTGCAATTCAATGGAACGAGCAAACTGAGGATTCACAACAAAAATCAAATTTTTTTTAATTTGAATTATTAACAATACTGTGACAACAAATATGATTGGTGTAAATAGTTGGCAAGTCGGCCTGGCACACAGGCTGGCAGGCAGGAGGAAAGTGCAATTCAATGGCACGAGCAAACTGAGGATTCAGAACAACAATCAAAATTGTTTTAATTTTAATTAATAACAATACTGTGACAACAAATATGATTGGTGTAAATAGTTGGCAAGTCGGCCTGGCACAAAAGCTGGCAGGCAGGAGGAAAGTGCAATTCAATGGCACGAGCAAACTGAGGATTCAGAACAACAATCAAAAATTTTTTAATTTTAATTATTAACAATACTGTGACAACAAATATGATTGGTGTAAATAGTTGGCAATCGGCCTGGCACACAGGCTGGCAGGCAGGAGGAAAATGCAATTCAAGGACACTAGTAGACTGCAGATTGACAGTCAACACAGTGATGATTGACAATTTTTGCAATACTGTTAAAAGAAATATGATTGCTGGCACTTATTGGCTAGTTGGGCCTGGCACACAGGCTGGCAGGCAGGAGGAAAGTGCAATTCAATGGCATGAGCAAACTGAGGATTCAGAACAACAATCAAATTTTTTTTAATTTTAATTATTAACAATACTGTGACAACAAATATGATTGGTGTAAATAGTTGGCAATCGGCCTGGCACACAGACTGGCAGGCAGGAGGAAAATGCAATTCAAGGACACTAGTAGACTGCAGATTGACAGTCAAAACAGTGATGATTGACAATTTGTGCAATACTGTTAAAAGAAATATGATTGCTGGCACTAATTGGCTAGTTGGGCCTGGCACACAGGCTGGCAGGCAGGAGGAAAGTGCAATTCAATGGCACGAGCAAACTGAGGATTCAGAATAACAATCCAAAATGTTTTAATTTTAATTATTAACAATACTGTGACAACAAATAAGATTGGTGTAACTAGTTGGCAAGTTGGCCTGGCACACAGCCTGGCAGGCAGGAGGAAAATGCAATTCAAGGACACTAGTAGACTGCAGATTGACAGTCAAAACAGTGATGATTGACAATTTTTGCAATACTGTTAAAAGAAATATGATTGCTGGCACTAATTGGCTAGTTGGGCCTGGCACACAGGCTGGCAGGCAGGAGGAAGTTCAATTCAATGGCACAAGCAAACTGAGGATTCAGAATAACAATAAAAATTTTTTTTTTTTTAATTATTAACAATACTGTGACAACAAATATGATTGGTGTAAATAGTTGGCAAGTCGGCCTGGCACACAGCCTGGCAGGCAGGAGGAAAGTGCAATTCAATGGAACGAGCAAACTGAGGATTCACAACAACAATCAAAATTTTTTTAATTTTAATTATTAACAATACTTTGACAACAAATATGATTGGTGTAAATAGTTGGCAAGTCGGCCTGGCACACAGGCTGGCAGGCAGGAGGAAAGTGCAATTCAATGGCACGAGCAAACTGAGGATTCAGAATAACAATCCAAAATGTTTTAATTTTAATTATTAACAATACTGTGACAACAAATAAGATTGGTGTAACTAGTTGGCAAGTTGGCCTGGCACACAGGCTGGCAGGCAGGAGGAAAATGCAATTCAAGGACACTAGTAGACTGCAGATTGACAGTCAAAACAGTGATGATTGACAATTTTTGCAATACTGTTAAAAGAAATATGATTGCTGGCACTAATTGGCTAGTTGGGCCTGGCACACAGGCTGGCAGGCAGGAGGAAGTGCAATTCAATGGCACAAGCAAACTGAGGATTCAGAATAACAATAAAAAATTTTTTAATTTTAATTATTAACAATACTGTGACAACAAATATGATTGGTGTAAATAGTTGGCAAGTCGGCCTGGCACACAGCCTGGCAGGCAGGAGGAAAGTGCAATTCAATTGAACGAGCAAACTGAGGATTCACAACAACAATCAAAATTTTTTTAATTTTAATAATTAACAATACTGTGACAACAAATATGATTGGTGTAAATAGTTGGCAAATCGGCCTGGCACACAGGCTGGCAGGCAGGAGGAAAGTGCAATTCAATGGCACGAGCAAACTGAGGATTCAGAACAACAATCAAATTTTTTTTAATTTTAATTAATAACAATACTGTGACAACAAATATGATTGGTGTAAATAGTTGGCAAGTCGACCTGGCACAAAATCTGGCAGGCAGGAGGAAAGTGCAATTCAATAGCACGAGCAAACTGAGGATTCAGAACAACAATCAAAAATTTTTTAATTTTAATTATTAACAATACTGTGACAACAAATATTATTGGTGTAAATAGTTGGCAATCGGCCTGGCACACAGGCTGGCAGGCAGGAGGAAAATGCAATTCAAGGACACTAGTAGACTGCAGATTGACAGTCAACACAGTGATGATTGACAATTTTTGCAATACTGTTAAAAGAAATATGATTGCTGGCACTTATTGGCTAGTTGGGCCTGGCACACAGGCTGACAGGCAGGAGGAAAGTGCAATTCAATGGCATGAGCAAACTGAGGATTCAGAACAACAATCACATTTTTTTTAATTTTAATTATTAACAATACTGTGACAACAAATATGATTGGTGTAAATAGTTGGCAATCGGCCTGGCACACTGACTGGCAGGCAGGAGGAAAATGCAATTCAAGGACACTAGTAGACTGCAGATTGACAGTCAAAACAGTGATGATTGACAATTTTTGCAATACTGTTAAAAGAAATATGATTGCTGGCACTAATTGGCTAGTTGGGCCTGGCACACAGGCTGGCAGGCAGGAGGAAAGTGCAATTCAATGGCACGAGCAAACTGAGGATTCAGAATAACAATCCAAAATGTTTTAATTTTAATTATTAACAATACTGTGACAACAAATAAGATTGGTGTAACTAGTTGGCAAGTTGGCCTGGCACACAGGCTGGCAGACAGGAGGAAAATGCAATTCAAGGACACTAGTAGACTGCAGATTGACAGTCAAAACAGTGATGATTGACAATTTTTGCAATACTTTTAAAAGAAATATGATTGCTGGCACTAATTGGCTAGTTGGGCCTGGCACACAGGCTGGCAGGCAGGAGGAAGTGCAATTCAATGGCACGAGCAAACTGAGGATTCAGAATAACAATCAAAAATTTTTTAATTTTAATTATTAAAAATACTGTGACAACAAATATGATTGGTGTAAATAGTTGGCAAGTCGGCCTGGCACACAGCCTGGCAGGCAGGAGGAAAGTGCAATTCAATGGAACGAGCAAACTGAGGATTCACAACAACAATCAAAATTTTTTTAATTTGAATTATTAACAATACTGTGACAACAAATATGATTGGTGTAAATAGTTGGCAAGTCGGCCTGGCACACAGGCTGGCAGGCAGGAGGAAAGTGCAATTCAATGGCACGAGCAAACTGAGGATTCAGAACAACAATCAAAATTGTTTTAATTTTAATTAATAACAATACTGTGACAACAAATATGATTGGTGTAAATAGTTGGCAAGTCGGCCTGGCACAAAAGCTGGCAGGCAGGAGGAAAGTGCAATTCAATGGCACGAGCAAACTGAGGATTCAGAACAACAATCAAAAAATTTTTAATTTTAATTATTAACAATACTGTGACAACAAATATGATTGGTGTAAATAGTTGGCAATCGGCCTGGCACACAGGCTGGCAGGCAGGAGGAAAATGCAATTCAAGGACACTAGTAGACTGCAGATTGACAGTCAACACAGTGATGATTGACAATTTTTGCAATACTGTTAAAAGAAATATGATTGCTGGCACTTATTGGCTAGTTGGGCCTGGCACACAGGCTGGCAGGCAGGAGGAAAGTGCAATTCAATGGCATGAGCAAACTGAGGATTCAGAACAACAATCAAATTTTTTTTAATTTTAATTATTAACAATACTGTGACAACAAATATGATTGGTGTAAATAGTTGGCAATCGGCCTGGCACACAGACTGGCAGGCAGGAGGAAAGTGCAATTCAATGGCACGAGCAAACTGAGGATTCAGAATAACAATCCAAAATGTTTTAATTTTAATTATTAACAATACTGTGACAACAAATAAGATTGGTGTAACTAGTTGGCAAGTTGGCCTGGCACACAGCCTGGCAGGCAGGAGGAAAATGCAATTCAAGGACACTAGTAGACTGCAGATTGACAGTCAAAACAGTGATGATTGACAATTTTTGCAATACTGTTAAAAGAAATATGATTGCTGGCACTAATTGGCTAGTTGGGCCTGGCACACAGGCTGGCAGGCAGGAGGAAGTGCAATTCAATGGCACAAGCAAACTGAGGATTCAGAATAACAATAAAAAAAAAATTAATTTTAATTATTAACAATACTGTGACAACAAATATGATTGGTGTAAATAGTTGGCAAGTCGGCCTGGCACACAGCCTGGCAGGCAGGAGGAAAGTGCAATTCAATGGAACGAGCAAACTGAGGATTCACAACAACAATCAAAATTTTTTTAATTTTAATTATTAACAATACTTTGACAACAAATATGATTGGTGTAAATAGTTGGCAAGTCGGCCTGGCACACAGGCTGGCAGGCAGGAGGAAAGTGCAATTCAATGGCACGAGCAAACTGAGGATTCAGAACAACAATCAAAATTTTTTTAATTTTAATTAATAACAATACTGTGACAACAAATATGATTGGTGAAAATAGTTGGCAAGTCGGCCTGGCACAAAAGCTGGCAGGCAGGAGGAAAGTGCAATTCAATAGCATGAGCAAACTGAGGATTCAGAACAACAATCAAAAAATTTTTAATTTTAATTATTAACAATACTGTGACAACAAATATTATTGGTGTAAATAGTTGGCAATCGGCCTGGCACACAGGCTGGCAGGCAGGAGGAAAATGCAATTCAAGGACACTAGTAGACTGCAGATTGACAGTCAACACAGTGATGATTGACAATTTTTGCAATACTGTTAAAAGAAATATGATTGCTGGCACTAATTGGCTAGTTGGGCCTGGCACACAGGCTGGCAGGCAGGAGGAAGTGCAATTCAATGGCACGAGCAAACTGAGGATTCAGAATAACAATCAAACATTTTTTAATTTTAATTATTAACAATACTGTGACAACAAATATGATTGGTGTAAATAGTTGGCAAGTCGGCCTGGCACACAGCCTGGCAGGCAGGAGGAAAGTGCAATTCAATGGAACGAGCAAACTGAGGATTCACAACAACAATCAAAAATTATTTAATTTGAATTATTAACAATACTGTGACAACAAATATGATTGGTGTAAATAGTTGGCAAGTCGGCCTGGCACACAGGCTGGCAGGCAGGAGGAAAGTGCAATTCAATGGCACGAGCAAACTGAGGATTCAGAACAACAATCAAAATTGTTTTAATTTTAATTATTAACAATACTGTGACAACAAATATGATTGGTGTAAATAGTTGGCAAGTCGGCCTGGCACAAAGGCTGGCAGGCAGGAGGAAAGTGCAATTCAATGGCACGAGCAAACAGGATTCAGAATAACAATCCAAATTTTTTTAATTTTAATTATTAACAATACTGTGACAACAAATAAGATTGGTGTAACTAGTTGGCAAGTCGGCCTGGCACACAGGCTGGCAGGCAGGAGGAAAATGCAATTCGAGGACACTAGTAGACTGCAAATTGACAGTCAAAACAGTGATGATTGACAATTTTTTAAATACTGTTAAAAGAAATATGATTGCTGGCACTAATTGGCTAGTTGGGCCTGGCACACAGGCTGGAAGGCAGGAGGAAAGTGCAATTCAATGGCACGAGAAAACTGAGGATTCAGAATAACAATCAAACATTTTTTAATTTTAATTATTAACAATACTGTGACAACAAATATGATTGGTGTAAATAGTTGGCAAGTCGGCCTGGCACACAGGCTGGCAGGCAGGAGGAAAGTGCAATTCAATGGCACGAGCAAACTGAGGATTCACAACAACAATCAAAATTGTTTTAATTTTAATTATTAACAATACTGTGACAACAAATATGATTGGTGTAAATAGTTGTCAAGTCGGCCTGGCACACAGGCTGGCAGGCAGGAGGAAAGTGCAATTCAATGGCACGAGCAAACTGAGGATTCACAACAACAATCAAAATTGTTTTAATTTTAATTATTAACAATACTGTGACAACAAATATGATTGGTGTAAATAGTTGTCAAGTCGGCCTGGCACACAGGCTGGCAGGCAGGAGGAAAGTGCAATTCAATGGCACGAGCAAACTGAGGATTCAGAACAACAATCAAAAATGTTTTAATTTTAATTATTAACAATACTGTGACAACAAATAAGATTGGTGCAACTAGTTGGCAAGTCGGCCTGGCACACAGGCTGGCAGGCAGGAGGAAAATGCAATTCGAGGACACTAGTAGACTGCAGATTGACAGTCAAAACAGTGATGATTGACAATTTTTTATATACTGTTAAAAGAAATAGGATTGCTGGCACTAATTGGCTAGTTGGGCCTGGCACACAGGCTGGCAGGCAGGAGGAAAGTGCAATTCAATGGCACGAGAAAACTGAGGATTCAGAATAACAATCAAAATTTTTTTAATTTTAATTATTAACAATACTGTGACAACAAATATGATTGGTGTAAATAGTTGGCAATCGGCCTGG
The DNA here is from genome assembly GCF_027579735.1 of Bombina bombina. Classification (NCBI taxonomy): domain Eukaryota; kingdom Metazoa; phylum Chordata; class Amphibia; order Anura; family Bombinatoridae; genus Bombina; species Bombina bombina. The sequence goes on along the minus strand of NW_026511893.1, from coordinate 354,827 downwards.
CACACAGGCTGGCAGGCAGGAGGAAAATGCAATTCAAGGACACTAGTAGACTGCAGATTGACAGTCAAAACAGTGATGATTGACAATTTTTGAAATACTGTTAAAAGAAATATGACTGCTGGCACTAATTGGCTAGTTGGGCCTGGAACACAGGCTAGCAGGCAGGAAGAAAGTGAAATTCAATGGCACGAGCAAACTGAGGATTCAGAACAACAATCAAACATTTTTTAATTTTAATTATTAACAATATTGTGACAACAAATATGATTGGTGTAAATAGTTGGCAAGTCGGCCTGGCACACAGGCTGGCAGGCAGGAGGAAAGTGCAATTCAATGGCACGAGCAAACTGAGGATTCAGAATAACAATCCAAAATGTTTTAATTTTAATTATTAACAATACTGTGACAACAAATAAGATTGGTGTAACTAGTTGGTAAGTTGGCCTGGCACACAGGCTGGCAGGCAGGAGAAAAATGATATTCAAGGACACTAGTAGACTGCAGATTGACAGTCAAAACATTGATGATTGACAATTTTTGCAATACTGTTAAAAGAAATATGATTGCTGGCACTAATTGGCTAGTTGGGCCTGGCACACAGGCTGGCAAGCAGGAGGAAAGTGCAATTCAATGGCACGAGCAAACTGAGGATTCAGAACAACAATCAAATTTTTTTTAATTTTAATTATTAACAATACTGTGACAACAAATATATTTGGTGTAAATAGTTGGCAAGTAGGCCTAGCACACAGGCTGGCAGGCAGGAGGAAAGTGCAATTCAATTGCACGAGCAAACTGAGGATTCACAACAACAATCAAACATTTTTTAATTTTAATTATTAACAATACTGTGACAACAAATATGATTGGTGTAAATAGTTGTCAAGTCGGCCTGGCACACAGGCTGGCAGGCAGGAGGAAAGTGCAATTCAATGGCACGAGCAAACTGAGGGTTCAGAACAACAATCAAAAATGTTTTAATTTTAATTAATAACAATACTGTGACAACAAATATGATTGGTGTAAATAGTTGGCAAGTCGGCCTGGCACAAAAGCTGGCAGGCAGGAGGAAAGTGCAATTCAATGGCACGAGCAAACTGAGGATTCAGAACAACAATCAAAATTTTTTTAATTTTAATTATTAACAATACTGTGACAACAAATATGATTGGTGTAAATAGTTGGCAATCGGCCTGGCACACAGGCTGGCAGGCAGGAGGAAAATGCAATTCAAGGACACTAGTAGACTGCAGATTGACAGTCAACACAGTGATGATTGACAATTTTTGCAATACTGTTAAAAGAAATATGATTGCTGGCACTTAGTGGCTAGTTGGGCCTGGCACACAGGCTGGCAGGCAGGAGGAAAGTGCAATTCAATGGCATGAGCAAACTGAGGATTCAGAACAACAATCAAAATTTTTTTAATTTTAATTATTAACAATACTGTGACAACAAATATGATTGGTGTAAATAGTTGGCAATCGGCCTGGCACACAGACTGGCAGGCAGGAGGAAAATGCAATTCAAGGACACTATTAGACTGCAGATTGACAGTCAAAACAGTGATGATTGACAATTTTTGCAATACTGTTAAAAGAAATATGATTGCTGGCACTAATTGGCTAGTTGGGCCTGGCACACAGGCTGGCAGGCAGGAGGAAAGTGCAATACAATGGCACGAGCAAACTGAGGATTCAGAATAACAATCCAAAATGTTTTAATTTTAATTATTAACAATACTGTGACAACAAATAAGATTGGTGTAACTAGTTGGCAAGTTGGCCTGGCACACAGGCTGGCAGGCAGGAGGAAAATGCAATTCAAGGACACTAGTAGACTGCAGATTGACAGTCAAAACAGTGATGATTGACAATTTTTGCAATACTGTTAAAAGAAATATGATTGCTGGCACTAATTGGCTAGTTGGGCCTGGCACACAGGCTGGCAGGCAGGAGGAAGTGCAATTCAATGGCACAAGCAAACTGAGGATTCACAACAACAATCAAAAAAATTTTAATTTTAATTATTAACAATACTGTGACAACAAATATGATTGGTGTAAATAGTTGGCAAGTCGGCCTGGCACACAGGCTGGCAGGCAGGAGGAAAGTGCAATTCAATGGCACGAGCAAACTGAGGATTCAGAACAACAATCAAAATTTTTTTAATTTTAATTAATAACAATACTGTGACAACAAATATGATTGGTGTAAATAGTTGGCAAGTCGACCTGGCACAAAATCTGGCAGGCAGGAGGAAAGTGCAATTCAATAGCACGAGCAAACTGAGGATTCAGAACAACAATCAAAAAAATTTTAATTTTAATTATTAACAATACTGTGACAACAAATATTATTGGTGTAAATAGTTTGCAATCGGCCTGGCACACAGGCTGGCAGGCAGGAGGAAAATGCAATTCAAGGACACTAGTAGACTGCAGATTCACAGTCAACACAGTGATGATTGACAATTTTTGCAATACTGTTAAAAGAAATATGATTGCTGGCACTTATTGGCTAGTTGGGCCTGGCACACAGGCTGGCAGGCAGGAGGAAAGTGCAATTCAATGGCATGAGCAAACTGAGGATTCAGAACAACAATCAAATTTTTTTTAATTTTAATTATTAACAATACTGTGACAACAAATATGATTGGTGTAAATAGTTGGCAATCGGCCTGGCACACAGACTGGCAGGCAGGAGGAAAATGCAATTCACGGACACTAGTAGACTGCAGATTGACAGTCAAAACAGTGATGATTGACAATTTTTGCAATACTGTTAAAAGAAATATGATTGCTGGCACTAATTGGCTAGTTGGGCCTGGCACACAGGCTGGCAGGCAGGAGGAAAGTGCAATTCAATGGCACGAGCAAACTGAGGATTCAGAATAACAATCCAAAATGTTTTAATTTTAATTATTAACAATACTGTGACAACAAATAAGATTGGTGTAACTAGTTGGCAAGTTGGCCTGGCACACAGGCTGGCAGACAGGAGGAAAATGCAATTCAAGGACACTAGTAGACTGCAGATTGACAGTCAAAACAGTGATGATTGACAATTTTTGCAATACTGTTAAAAGAAATATGATTGCTGGCACTAATTGGCTAGTTGGGCCTGGCACACAGGCTGGCAGGCAGGAGGAAGTGCAATTCAATGGCACGAGCAAACTGAGGATTCAGAATAACAATAAAAAAATTTTTAATTTTAATTATTAACAATACTGTGACAACAAATATGATTGGTGTAAATAGTTGGCAATCGGCCTGGCACACAGACTGGCAGGCAGGAGGAAAATGCAATTCACGGACACTAGTAGACTGCAGATTGACAGTCAAAACAGTGATGATTGACAATTTTTGCAATACTGTTAAAAGAAATATGATTGCTGGCACTAATTGGCTAGTTGGGCCTGGCACACAGGCTGGCAGGCAGGAGGAAAGTGCAATTCAATGGCACGAGCAAACTGAGGATTCAGAATAACAATCAAAAATGTTTTAATTTTAATTATTAACAATACTGTGACAACAAATAAGATTGGTGTAACTAGTTGGCAAGTTGGCCTGGCACACAGGCTGGCAGACAGGAGGAAAATGCAATTCAAGGACACTAGTAGACTGCAGATTGACAGTCAAAACAGTGATGATTGACAATTTTTGCAATACTGTTAAAAGAAATATGATTGCTGGCACTAATTGGCTAGTTGGGCCTGGCACACAGGCTGGCAGGCAGGAGGAAGTGCAATTCAATGGCACGAGCAAACTGAGGATTCAGAATAACAATAAAAAAAATTTTAATTTTAATTATTAACAATACTGTGACAACAAATATGATTGGTGTAAATAGTTGGCAAGTCGGCCTGGCACACAGCCTGGCAGGCAGGAGGAAAGTGCAATTCAATGGAACGAGCAAACTGAGGATTCACAACAACAATCAAAAAATTTTTAATTTGAGTTATTAACAATACTGTGACAACAAATATGATTGGTGTAAATAGTTGGCAAGTCGGCCTGGCACACAGGCTGGCAGGCAGGAGGAAAGTGCAATTCAATGACACGAGCAAACTGAGGATTCAGAACAACAATCAAAATTATTTTAATTTTAATTAATAACAATACTGTGACAACAAATATGATTGGTGTAAATAGTTGGCAAGTCGGCCTGGCACAAAAGCTGGCAGGCAGGAGGAAAGTGCAATTCAATGGCACGAGCAAACTGAGGATTCAGAACAACAATCAAAATTTTTTTAATTTTAATTATTAACAATACTGTGACAACAAATATGATTGGTGTAAATAGTTGGCAATCGGCCTGGCACACAGGCTGGCAGGCAGGAGGAAAATGCAATTCAAGGACACTAGTAGACTGCAGATTGACAGTCAACACAGTGATGATTGACAATTTTTTGCAATACTGTTAAAAGAAATATGATTGCTGGCACTTATTGGCTAGTTGGGCCTGGCACACAGGCTGGCAGGCAAGAGGAAAGTGCAATTCAATGGCATGAGCAAACAGGATTCAGAACAACAATCAAATTTTTTTTAATTTTAATTATTAACAATACTGTGACAACAAATATGATTGGTTTAAATAGTTGGCAATCGGCCTGGCACACAGACTGGCAGGCAGGAGGAAAATGCAATTCAAGGACACTAGTAGACTGCAGATTGACAGTCAAAACAGTGATGATTGACAATTTTTGCAATACTGTTAAAAGAAATATGATTGCTGGCACTAATTGGCTAGTTGGGCCTGGCACACAGGCTGGCAGGCAGGAGGAAAGTGCAATTCAATGGCACGAGCAAACTGAGGATTCAGAATAACAATCCAAAATGTTTTAATTTTAATTATTAACAATACTGTGACAACAAATAAGATTGGTGTAACTAGTTGGCAAGTTGGCCTGGCACACAGCCTGGCAGGCAGGAGGAAAATGCAATTCAAGGACACTAGTAGACTGCAGATTGACAGTCAAAACAGTGATGATTGACAATTTTTGCAATACTGTTAAAAGAAATATGATTGCTGGCACTAATTGGCTAGTTGGGCCTGGCACACAGGCTGGCAGGCAGGAGGAAGTGCAATTCAATGGCACAAGCAAACTGAGGATTCAGAATAACAATAAAAAAAATTTTAATTTTAATTATTAACAATACTGTGACAACAAATATGATTGGTGTAAATAGTTGGCAAGTCGGCCTGGCACACAGCCTGGCAGGCAGGAGGAAAGTGCAATTCAATGGAACGAGCAAACTGAGGATTCACAACAACAATCAAAAATTTTTTAATTTTAATTATTAACAATACTTTGACAACAAATATGATTGGTGTAAATAGTTGGCAAGTCGGCCTGGCACACAGGCTGGCAGGCAGGAGGAAAGTGCAATTCAATGGCACGAGCAAACTGAGGATTCAGAACAACAATCAAAATTTTTTTAATTTTAATTAATAACAATACTGTGACAACAAATATGATTGGTGTAAATAGTTGGCAAGTCGGCCTGGCACAAAAGCTGGCAGGCAGGAGGAAAGTGCAATTCAATAGCACAAGCAAACTGAGGATTCAGAACAACAATCAAATTTTTTTTAATTTTAATTATTAACAATACTGTGACAACAAATATTATTGGTGTAAATAGTTGGCAATCGGCCTGGCACACAGGCTGGCAGGCAGGAGGAAAATGCAATTCAAGGACACTAGTAGACTGCAGATTGACAGTCAAAACAGTGATGATTGACAATTTTTGCAATACTGTTAAAAGAAATATGATTGCTGGCACTTATTGGCTAGTTGGGCCTGGCACACAGGCTGGCAGGCAGGAGGAAAGTGCAATTCAATGGCACGAGCAAACTGAGGATTCAGAACAACAATCACATTTTTTTTAATTTTAATTATTAACAATACTGTGACAACAAATATGATTGGTGTAAATAGTTGGCAATCGGCCTGGCACACAGACTGGCAGGCAGGAGGAAAATGCAATTCAAGGACACTAGTAGACTGCAGATTGACAGTCAAAACAGTGATGATTGACAATTTTTGCAATACTGTTAAAAGAAATATGATTGCTGGCACTAATTGGCTAGTTGGGCCTGGCACACAGGCTGGCAGGCAGGAGGAAAGTGCAATTCAATGGCACGAGCAAACTGAGGATTCAGAATAACAATCAAACATTTTTTAATTTTAATTATTAACAATACTGTGACAACAAATATGATTGGTGTAAATAGTTGGCAAGTCGGCCTGGCACACAGCCTGGCAGGCAGGAGGAAAGTGCAATTCAATGGAACGAGCAAACTGAGGATTCACAACAACAATCAAAAAATTTTCAATTTGAATTATTAACAATACTGTGACAACAAATATGATTGGTGTAAATTGTTGGCAAGTCTGCCTGGCACACAGGCTGGCAGGCAGGAGGAAAGTGCAATTCAATGGCACGAGCAAACTGAGGATTCAGAATAACAATCAAAATTGTTTTAATTTTAATTATTAACAATACTGTGACAACAAATATGATTGGTGTAAATAGTTGGCAAGTCGGCCTGGCACAAAGGCTGGCAGGCAGGAGGAAAGTGCAATTCAATGGCACGAGCAAACAGGATTCAGAATAACAATCCAAATTTTTTTAATTTTAATTATTAACAATACTGTGACAACAAATAAGATTGGTGTAACTAGTTGGCAAGTCGGCCTGGCACACAGGCTGGCAGGCAGGAGGAAAATGCAATTCGAGGACACTAGTAGACTGCAAATTGACAGTCAAAACAGTGATGATTGACAATTTTTTAAATACTGTTAAAAGAAATATGATTGCTGGCACTAATTGGCTAGTTGGGCCTGGCACACAGGCTGGAAGGCAGGAGGAAAGTGCAATTCAATGGCACGAGAAAACTGAGGATTCAGAATAACAATCAAACATTTTTAATTTTAATTATTAACAATACTGTGACAACAAATATGATTGGTGTAAATAGTTGGCAAGTCGGCCTGGCACACAGGCTGGCAGGCAGGAGAAAAGTGCAATTCAATGGCACGAGCAAACTGAGGATTCACAACAACAATCAAAATTGTTTTAATTTTAATTATTAACAATACTGTGACAACAAATATGATTGGTGTAAATAGTTGTCAAGTCGGCCTGGCACACAGGCTGGCAGGCAGGAGGAAAGTGCAATTCAATGGCACGAGCAAACTGAGGATTCAGAACAACAATCAAAAATGTTTTAATTTTAATTAATAACAATACTGTGACATTAAATATGATTGGTGTAAATAGTTGGCAAGTCGGCCTGGCACACAGGCTGGCAGGCAGGAGGAAAGTGCAATTCAATGGCACGAGCAAACTGAGGATTCAGAACAACAATCAAAAATTTTTTAATTTTAATTATTAACAATACTGTGACAACAAATATTATTGGTGTAAATAGTTGGCAATCGGCCTGGCACACAGGCTGGCAGGCAGGAGGAAAATGCAATTCAAGGACACTAGTAGACTGCAGATTGACAGTCAACACAGTGATGATTGACAATTTTTGCAATACTGTTAAAAGAAATATGATTGCTGGCACTTATTGGCTAGTTGGGCCTGGCACACAGGCTGGCAGGCAGGAGGAAAGTGCAATTCAATGGCATGAGCAAACTGAGGATTCAGAACAACAATCAAATTTTTTTTAATTTTAATTATTAACAATACTGTGACAACAAATATGATTGGTGTAAATAGTTGGCAATCGGCCTGGCACACAGACTGGCAGGCAGGAGGAAAATGCAATTCAAGGACACTAGTAGACTGCAGATTGACAGTCAAAACAGTGATGATTGACAATTTTTGCAATACTGTTAAAAGAAATATGATTGCTGGCACTAATTGGCTAGTTGGGCCTGGCACACAGGCTGGCAGGCAGGAGGAAAGTGCAATTCAATGGCACAAGCAAACTGAGGATTCAGAATAACAATCCAAAATGTTTTAATTTTAATTATTAACAATACTGTGACAACAAAAAAGATTGGTGTAACTAGTTGGCAAGTTGGCCTGGCACACAGGCTGGCAGACAGGAGGAAAATGCAATTCAAGGACACTAGTAGACTGCAGATTGACAGTCAAAACAGTGATGATTGACAATTTTTGCAATACTGTTAAAAGAAATATGATTGCTGGCACTAATTGGCTAGTTGGGCCTGGCACACAGGCTGGCAGGCAGGAGGAAGTGCAATTCAATGGCACGAGCAAACTGAGGATTCAGAATAACAATCAAATTTTTTTAATTTTAATTATTAACAATACTGTGACAATGAATATGATTGGTGTAAATAGTTGGCAAGTCGGCCTGGCACACAGCCTGGCAGGCAGGAGGAAAGTGCAATTCAATGGAACGAGCAAACTGAGGATTCACAACAACAATCAAAAATTTTTTAATTTTAATTATTAACAATACTGTGACAATAAATATGATTGGTGTAAATAGTTGGCAAGTCGGCCTGGCACACAGGCTGGCAGGCAGGAGGAAAGTGCAATTCAATGGCACGAGCAAACTGAGGATTCAGAACAACAATCAAAATTGTTTTAATTTTAATTAATAACAATACTGTGACAACAAATATGATTGGTGTAAATAGTTGGCAAGTCAGCCTGGCACAAAGGCTGGCAGGCAGGAGGAAAGTGCAATTCAATGGCACGAGCAAACAGGATTCAGAATTACAATCCAAATTTTTTTAATTTTAATTATTAACAATACTGTGACAACAAATAAGATTGGTGTAACTAGTTGGCAAGACGGCCTGGCACACAGGCTGGCAGGCAGGAGGAAAATGCAATTCGAGGACAGTAGTAGACTGCAAATTGACAGTCAAAACAGTGATGATTGACAATTTTTTAAATACTGTTAAAAGAAATATGATTGCTGGCACTAATTGGCTAGTTGGGCCTGGCACACAGGCTGGAAGGCAGGAGGAAAGTGCAATTCAATGGCACGAGAAAACTGAGGATTCAGAATAACAATCAAACATTTTTTAATTTTAATTATTAACAATACTGTGACAACAAATATGATTGGTGTAAATAGTTGGCAATCGGCCTGGCACACAGGCTGGCAGGCAGGAGGAAAGTGCAATTCAATGGCACGAGCAAACTGAGGATTCACAACAACAATCAAAATTGTTTTAATTTTAATTATTAACAATACTGTGACAACAAATATGATTGGTGTAAATAGTTGTCAAGTCGGCCTGGCACACAGGCTGGCAGGCAGGAGGAAAGTGCAATTCAATGGCACGAGCAAACTGAGGATTCAGAACAACAATCAAAATTGTTTTAATTTTAATTAATAACAATACTGTGACAACAAATATGATTGGTGTAAATAGTTGGCAAGTCAGCCTGGCACAAAGGCTGGCAGGCAGGAGGAAAGTGCAATTCAATGGCACGAGCAAAATGAGGATTCAGAACAACAATCAAAAATGTTTTAATTTCAATTAATAACAATACTGTGACAACAAATATGATTGGTGTAAATAGTTGGCAAGTCGGCCTGGCACAAAAGCTGGCAGGCAGGAGGAAAGTGCAATTCAATGGCACGAGCAAACTGAGGATTCAGAACAACAATCAAAAATTTTTTAATTTTAATTATTAACAATACTGTGACAACAAATATGATTGGTGTAAATAGTTGGCAATCGGCCTGGCACACAGGCTGGCAGGCAGGAGGAAAATGCAATTCAAGGACACTAGTAGACTGCAGATTGACAGTCAACACAGTGATGATTGACAATTTTTGCAATACTGTTAAAAGAAATATGATTGCTGGCACTTATTGGCTAGTTGGGCCTGGCACACAGGCTGGCAGGCAGGAGGAAAGTGCAATTCAATGGCATGAGCAAACTGAGGATTCACAACAACAATCAAAAATGTTTTAATTTTAATTATTAACAATACTGTGACAACAAATATGATTGGTGTAAATAGTTGGCAAGTCGGCCTGGCACACAGGCTGGCAGGCAGGAGGAAAGTGCAATTCAATGGCACGAGCAAACTGAGGATTCAGAACAACAATCAAAAATGTTTTAATTTTAATTAATAACAATACTGTGACAACAAATATGATTGGTGTAAATAGTTGGCAAGTCGGCCTGGCACAAAAGCTGGCAGGCAGGAGGAAAGTGCAATTCAATGGCACGAGCAAACTGAGGATTCAGAACAACAATCAAATTTTTTTTAATTTTAATTATTAACAATACTGTGACAACAAATATGATTGGTGTAAATAGTTGGCAATCGGCCTGGCACACAGGCTGGCAGGCAGGAGGAAAATGCAATTCAAGGACACTAGTAGACTGCAGATTGACAGTCAACACAGTGATGATTGACAATTTTTGCAATACTGTTAAAAGAAATATGATTGCTGGCACTTATTGGCTAGTTGGGCCTGGCACACAGGCTGGCAGGCAGGAGGAAAGTGCAATTCAATGGCATGAGCAAACTGAGGATTCAGAACAACAATCAAATTTTTTTTAATTTTAATTATTAACAATACTGTGACAACAAATATGATTGGTGTAAATAGTTGGCAATCGGCCTGGCACACAGACTGGCAGGCAGGAGGAAAATGCAATTCAAGGACACTATTAGACTGCAGATTGACAGTCAAAACAGTGATGATTGACAATTTTTGCAATACTGTTAAAAGAAATATGATTGCTGGCACTAATTGGCTAGTTGGGCCTGGCACACAGGCTGGCAGGCAGGAGGAAAGTGCAATTCAATGGCACGAGCAAACTGAGGATTCAGAATAACAATCCAAAATGTTTTAATTTTAATTATTAACAATACTGTGACAACAAATAAGATTGGTGTAACTAGTTGGCAAGTTGGCCTGGCACACAGGCTGGCAGGCAGGAGGAAAATGCAATTCAAGGACACTAGTAGACTGCAGATTGACAGTCAAAACAGTGATGATTGACAATTTTTGCAATACTGTTAAAAGAAATATGATTGCTGGCACTAATTGGCTAGTTGGGCCTGGCACACAGGCTGGCAGGCAGGAGGAAGTGCAATTCAATGGCACAAGCAAACTGAGGATTCAGAATAACAATAAAAAATTTTTTAATTTTAATTATTAACAATACTGTGACAACAAATATGATTGGTGTAAATAGTTGGCAAGTCGGCCTGGCACAAAAGCTGGCAGGCAGGAGGAAAGTGCAATTCAATGGAACGAGCAAACTGAGGATTCACAACAACAATCAAAATTTTTTTAATTTTAATTATTAACAATACTGTGACAACAAATATGATTGGTGTAAATAGTTGGCAAGTCGGCCTGGCACACAGGCTGGCAGGCAGGAGGAAAGTGCAATTCAATGGCACGAGCAAACTGAGGATTCAGAACAACAATCAAATTTTTTTTAATTTTAATTAATAACAATACTGTGACAACAAATATGATTGGTGTAAATAGTTGGCAAGTCGACCTGGCACAAAATCTGGCAGGCAGGAGGAAAGTGCTATTCAATAGCACGAGCAAACTGAGGATTCAGAACAACAATCAAAAAATTTTTAATTTTAATTATTAACAATACTGTGACAACAAATATTATTGGTGTAAATAGTTGGCAATCGGCCTGGCACACAGGCTGGCAGGCAGGAGGAAAATGCAATTCAAGGACACTAGTAGACTGCAGATTGACAGTCAAAACAGTGATGATTGACAATTTTTGCAATACTGTTAAAAGAAATATGATTGCTGGCACTAATTGGCTAGTTGGGCCTGGCACACAGGCTGGCAGGCAGGAGGAAAGTGCAATTCAATGGCACGAGCAAACTGAGGATTCAGAATAACAATCCAAAATGTTTTAATTTTAATTATTAACAATACTGTGACAACAAATAAGATTGGTGTAACTAGTTGGCAAGTTGGCCTGGCACACAGGCTGGCAGACAGGAGGAAAATGCAATTCAAGGACACTAGTAGACTGCAGATTGACAGTCAAAACAGTGATGATTGACAATTTTTGCAATACTTTTAAAAGAAATATGATTGCTGGCACTAATTGGCTAGTTGGGCCTGGCACACAGGCTGGCAGGCAGGAGGAAGTGCAATTCAATGGCACGAGCAAACTGAGGATTCAGAATAACAATCAAAAAATTTTTAATTTTAATTATTAACAATACTGTGACAACAAATATGATTGGTGTAAATAGTTGGCAAGTCGGCCTGGCACACAGCCTGGCAGGCAGGAGGAAAGTGCAATTCAATGGAACGAGCAAACTGAGGATTCACAACAAAAATCAAATTTTTTTTAATTTGAATTATTAACAATACTGTGACAACAAATATGATTGGTGTAAATAGTTGGCAAGTCGGCCTGGCACACAGGCTGGCAGGCAGGAGGAAAGTGCAATTCAATGGCACGAGCAAACTGAGGATTCAGAACAACAATCAAAATTGTTTTAATTTTAATTAATAACAATACTGTGACAACAAATATGATTGGTGTAAATAGTTGGCAAGTCGGCCTGGCACAAAAGCTGGCAGGCAGGAGGAAAGTGCAATTCAATGGCACGAGCAAACTGAGGATTCAGAACAACAATCAAAAATTTTTTAATTTTAATTATTAACAATACTGTGACAACAAATATGATTGGTGTAAATAGTTGGCAATCGGCCTGGCACACAGGCTGGCAGGCAGGAGGAAAATGCAATTCAAGGACACTAGTAGACTGCAGATTGACAGTCAACACAGTGATGATTGACAATTTTTGCAATACTGTTAAAAGAAATATGATTGCTGGCACTTATTGGCTAGTTGGGCCTGGCACACAGGCTGGCAGGCAGGAGGAAAGTGCAATTCAATGGCATGAGCAAACTGAGGATTCAGAACAACAATCAAATTTTTTTTAATTTTAATTATTAACAATACTGTGACAACAAATATGATTGGTGTAAATAGTTGGCAATCGGCCTGGCACACAGACTGGCAGGCAGGAGGAAAATGCAATTCAAGGACACTAGTAGACTGCAGATTGACAGTCAAAACAGTGATGATTGACAATTTTTGCAATACTGTTAAAAGAAATATGATTGCTGGCACTAATTGGCTAGTTGGGCCTGGCACACAGGCTGGCAGGCAGGAGGAAAGTGCAATTCAATGGCACGAGCAAACTGAGGATTCAGAATAACAATCCAAAATGTTTTAATTTTAATTATTAACAATACTGTGACAACAAATAAGATTGGTGTAACTAGTTGGCAAGTTGGCCTGGCACACAGCCTGGCAGGCAGGAGGAAAATGCAATTCAAGGACACTAGTAGACTGCAGATTGACAGTCAAAACAGTGATGATTGACAATTTTTGCAATACTGTTAAAAGAAATATGATTGCTGGCACTAATTGGCTAGTTGGGCCTGGCACACAGGCTGGCAGGCAGGAGGAAGTTCAATTCAATGGCACAAGCAAACTGAGGATTCAGAATAACAATAAAAAAATTTTTTATTTTAATTATTAACAATACTGTGACAACAAATATGATTGGTGTAAATAGTTGGCAAGTCGGCCTGGCACACAGCCTGGCAGGCAGGAGGAAAGTGCAATTCAATGGAACGAGCAAACTGAGGATTCACAACAACAATCAAAATTTTTTTAATTTTAATTATTAACAATACTTTGACAACAAATATGATTGGTGTAAATAGTTGGCAAGTCGGCCTGGCACACAGGCTGGCAGGCAGGAGGAAAGTGCAATTCAATGGCACGAGCAAACTGAGGATTCAGAATAACAATCCAAAATGTTTTAATTTTAATTATTAACAATACTGTGACAACAAATAAGATTGGTGTAACTAGTTGGCAAGTTGGCCTGGCACACAGGCTGGCAGGCAGGAGGAAAATGCAATTCAAGGACACTAGTAGACTGCAGATTGACAGTCAAAACAGTGATGATTGACAATTTTTGCAATACTGTTAAAAGAAATATGATTGCTGGCACTAATTGGCTAGTTGGGCCTGGCACACAGGCTGGCAGGCAGGAGGAAGTGCAATTCAATGGCACAAGCAAACTGAGGATTCAGAATAACAATAAAAAAAATTTTAATTTTAATTATTAACAATACTGTGACAACAAATATGATTGGTGTAAATAGTTGGCAAGTCGGCCTGGCACACAGCCTGGCAGGCAGGAGGAAAGTGCAATTCAATTGAACGAGCAAACTGAGGATTCACAACAACAATCAAAATTTTTTTAATTTTAATAATTAACAATACTGTGACAACAAATATGATTGGTGTAAATAGTTGGCAAATCGGCCTGGCACACAGGCTGGCAGGCAGGAGGAAAGTGCAATTCAATGGCACGAGCAAACTGAGGATTCAGAACAACAATCAAATTTTTTTTAATTTTAATTAATAACAATACTGTGACAACAAATATGATTGGTGTAAATAGTTGGCAAGTCGACCTGGCACAAAATCTGGCAGGCAGGAGGAAAGTGCAATTCAATAGCACGAGCAAACTGAGGATTCAGAACAACAATCAAAAATTTTTTAATTTTAATTATTAACAATACTGTGACAACAAATATTATTGGTGTAAATAGTTGGCAATCGGCCTGGCACACAGGCTGGCAGGCAGGAGGAAAATGCAATTCAAGGACACTAGTAGACTGCAGATTGACAGTCAACACAGTGATGATTGACAATTTTTGCAATACTGTTAAAAGAAATATGATTGCTGGCACTTATTGGCTAGTTGGGCCTGGCACACAGGCTGACAGGCAGGAGGAAAGTGCAATTCAATGGCATGAGCAAACTGAGGATTCAGAACAACAATCACATTTTTTTTAATTTTAATTATTAACAATACTGTGACAACAAATATGATTGGTGTAAATAGTTGGCAATCGGCCTGGCACACTGACTGGCAGGCAGGAGGAAAATGCAATTCAAGGACACTAGTAGACTGCAGATTGACAGTCAAAACAGTGATGATTGACAATTTTTGCAATACTGTTAAAAGAAATATGATTGCTGGCACTAATTGGCTAGTTGGGCCTGGCACACAGGCTGGCAGGCAGGAGGAAAGTGCAATTCAATGGCACGAGCAAACTGAGGATTCAGAATAACAATCCAAAATGTTTTAATTTTAATTATTAACAATACTGTGACAACAAATAAGATTGGTGTAACTAGTTGGCAAGTTGGCCTGGCACACAGGCTGGCAGACAGGAGGAAAATGCAATTCAAGGACACTAGTAGACTGCAGATTGACAGTCAAAACAGTGATGATTGACAATTTTTGCAATACTTTTAAAAGAAATATGATTGCTGGCACTAATTGGCTAGTTGGGCCTGGCACACAGGCTGGCAGGCAGGAGGAAGTGCAATTCAATGGCACGAGCAAACTGAGGATTCAGAATAACAATCAAAAATTTTTTAATTTTAATTATTAAAAATACTGTGACAACAAATATGATTGGTGTAAATAGTTGGCAAGTCGGCCTGGCACACAGCCTGGCAGGCAGGAGGAAAGTGCAATTCAATGGAACGAGCAAACTGAGGATTCACAACAACAATCAAAATTTTTTTAATTTGAATTATTAACAATACTGTGACAACAAATATGATTGGTGTAAATAGTTGGCAAGTCGGCCTGGCACACAGGCTGGCAGGCAGGAGGAAAGTGCAATTCAATGGCACGAGCAAACTGAGGATTCAGAACAACAATCAAAATTGTTTTAATTTTAATTAATAACAATACTGTGACAACAAATATGATTGGTGTAAATAGTTGGCAAGTCGGCCTGGCACAAAAGCTGGCAGGCAGGAGGAAAGTGCAATTCAATGGCACGAGCAAACTGAGGATTCAGAACAACAATCAAAAAATTTTTAATTTTAATTATTAACAATACTGTGACAACAAATATGATTGGTGTAAATAGTTGGCAATCGGCCTGGCACACAGGCTGGCAGGCAGGAGGAAAATGCAATTCAAGGACACTAGTAGACTGCAGATTGACAGTCAACACAGTGATGATTGACAATTTTTGCAATACTGTTAAAAGAAATATGATTGCTGGCACTTATTGGCTAGTTGGGCCTGGCACACAGGCTGGCAGGCAGGAGGAAAGTGCAATTCAATGGCATGAGCAAACTGAGGATTCAGAACAACAATCAAATTTTTTTTAATTTTAATTATTAACAATACTGTGACAACAAATATGATTGGTGTAAATAGTTGGCAATCGGCCTGGCACACAGACTGGCAGGCAGGAGGAAAGTGCAATTCAATGGCACGAGCAAACTGAGGATTCAGAATAACAATCCAAAATGTTTTAATTTTAATTATTAACAATACTGTGACAACAAATAAGATTGGTGTAACTAGTTGGCAAGTTGGCCTGGCACACAGCCTGGCAGGCAGGAGGAAAATGCAATTCAAGGACACTAGTAGACTGCAGATTGACAGTCAAAACAGTGATGATTGACAATTTTTGCAATACTGTTAAAAGAAATATGATTGCTGGCACTAATTGGCTAGTTGGGCCTGGCACACAGGCTGGCAGGCAGGAGGAAGTGCAATTCAATGGCACAAGCAAACTGAGGATTCAGAATAACAATAAAAAAAAATTAATTTTAATTATTAACAATACTGTGACAACAAATATGATTGGTGTAAATAGTTGGCAAGTCGGCCTGGCACACAGCCTGGCAGGCAGGAGGAAAGTGCAATTCAATGGAACGAGCAAACTGAGGATTCACAACAACAATCAAAATTTTTTTAATTTTAATTATTAACAATACTTTGACAACAAATATGATTGGTGAAAATAGTTGGCAAGTCGGCCTGGCACAAAAGCTGGCAGGCAGGAGGAAAGTGCAATTCAATAGCACGAGCAAACTGAGGATTCAGAACAACAATCAAAAAATTTTTAATTTTAATTATTAACAATACTGTGACAACAAATATTATTGGTGTAAATAGTTGGCAATCGGCCTGGCACACAGGCTGGCAGGCAGGAGGAAAATGCAATTCAAGGACACTAGTAGACTGCAGATTGACAGTCAACACAGTGATGATTGACAATTTTTGCAATACTGTTAAAAGAAATATGATTGCTGGCACTAATTGGCTAGTTGGGCCTGGCACACAGGCTGGCAGGCAGGAGGAAGTGCAATTCAATGGCACGAGCAAACTGAGGATTCAGAATAACAATCAAACATTTTTTAATTTTAATTATTAACAATACTGTGACAACAAATATGATTGGTGTAAATAGTTGGCAAGTCGGCCTGGCACACAGCCTGGCAGGCAGGAGGAAAGTGCAATTCAATGGAACGAGCAAACTGAGGATTCACAACAACAATCAAAAATTATTTAATTTGAATTATTAACAATACTGTGACAACAAATATGATTGGTGTAAATAGTTGGCAAGTCGGCCTGGCACACAGGCTGGCAGGCAGGAGGAAAGTGCAATTCAATGGCACGAGCAAACTGAGGATTCAGAACAACAATCAAAATTGTTTTAATTTTAATTAATAACAATACTGTGACAACAAATATGATTGGTGTAAATAGTTGGCAAGTCGGCCTGGCACAAAGGCTGGCAGGCAGGAGGAAAGTGCAATTCAATGGCACGAGCAAACAGGATTCAGAATAACAATCCAAATTTTTTTAATTTTAATTATTAACAATACTGTGACAACAAATAAGATTGGTGTAACTAGTTGGCAAGTCGGCCTGGCAACACAGGCTGGCAGGCAGGAGGAAAATGCAATTCGAGGACACTAGTAGACTGCAAATTGACAGTCAAAACAGTGATGATTGACAATTTTTTAAATACTGTTAAAAGAAATATGATTGCTGGCACTAATTGGCTAGTTGGGCCTGGCACACAGGCTGGAAGGCAGGAGGAAAGTGCAATTCAATGGCACGAGAAAACTGAGGATTCAGAATAACAATCAAACATTTTTTAATTTTAATTATTAACAATACTGTGACAACAAATATGATTGGTGTAAATAGTTGGCAAGTCGGCCTGGCACACAGGCTGGCAGGCAGGAGGAAAGTGCAATTCAATGGCACGAGCAAACTGAGGATTCACAACAACAATCAAAATTGTTTTAATTTTAATTATTAACAATACTGTGACAACAAATATGATTGGTGTAAATAGTTGTCAAGTCGGCCTGGCACACAGGCTGGCAGGCAGGAGGAAAGTGCAATTCAATGGCACGAGCAAACTGAGGATTCACAACAACAATCAAAATTGTTTTAATTTTAATTATTAACAATACTGTGACAACAAATATGATTGGTGTAAATAGTTGTCAAGTCGGCCTGGCACACAGGCTGGCAGGCAGGAGGAAAGTGCAATTCAATGGCACGAGCAAACTGAGGATTCAGAACAACAATCAAAAATGTTTTAATTTTAATTATTAACAATACTGTGACAACAAATATGATTGGTGCAACTAGTTGGCAAGTCGGCCTGGCACACAGGCTGGCAGGCAGGAGGAAAATGCAATTCGAGGACACTAGTAGACTGCAGATTGACAGTCAAAACAGTGATGATTGACAATTTTTTATATACTGTTAAAAGAAATATGATTGCTGGCACTAATTGGCTAGTTGGGCCTGGCACACAGGCTGGCAGGCAGGAGGAAAGTGCAATTCAATGGCACGAGAAAACTGAGGATTCAGAATAACAATCAAAATTTTTTTAATTTTAATTATTAACAATACTGTGACAACAAATATGATTGGTGTAAATAGTTGGCAATCGGCCTGGCACACAGGCTGGCAGGCAGGAGGAAAATGCAATTCAAGGACACTAGTAGACTGCAGATTGACAGTCAAAACAGTGATGATTGACAATTTTTGAAATACTGTTAAAAGAAATATGACTGCTGGCACTAATTGGCTAGTTGGGCCTGGAACACAGGCTAGCAGGCAGGAAGAAAGTGAAATTCAATGGCACGAGCAAACTGAGGATTCAGAACAACAATCAAACATTTTTTAATTTTAATTATTAACAATATTGTGACAACAAATATGATTGGTGTAAATAGTTGGCAAGTCGGCCTGGCACACAGGCTGGCAGGCAGGAGGAAAGTGCAATTCAATGGCACGAGCAAACTGAGGATTCAGAATAACAATCCAAAATTTTTTAATTTTAATTATTAACAATACTGTGACAACAAATAAGATTGGTGTAACTAGTTGGTAAGTTGGCCTGGCACACAGGCTGGCAGGCAGGAGAAAAATGATATTCAAGGACACTAGTAGACTGCAGATTGACAGTCAAAACATTGATGATTGACAATTTTTGCAATACTGTTAAAAGAAATATGATTGCTGGCACTAATTGGCTAGTTGGGCCTGGCACACAGGCTGGCAAGCAGGAGGAAAGTGCAATTCAATGGCACGAGCAAACTGAGGATTCAGAACAACAATCAAATTTTTTTTAATTTTAATTATTAACAATACTGTGACAACAAATATATTTGGTGTAAATAGTTGGCAAGTAGGCCTAGCACACAGGCTGGCAGGCAGGAGGAAAGTGCAATTCAATTGCACGAGCAAACTGAGGATTCACAACAACAATCAAACATTTTTTAATTTTAATTATTAACAATACTGTGACAACAAATATGATTGGTGTAAATAGTTGTCAAGTCGGCCTGGCACACAGGCTGGCAGGCAGGAGGAAAGTGCAATTCAATGGCACGAGCAAACTGAGGGTTCAGAACAACAATCAAAAATGTTTTAATTTTAATTAATAACAATACTGTGACAACAAATATGATTGGTGTAAATAGTTGGCAAGTCGGCCTGGCACAAAAGCTGGCAGGCAGGAGGAAAGTGCAATTCAATGGCACGAGCAAACTGAGGATTCAGAACAACAATCAAAATTTTTTTAATTTTAATTATTAACAATACTGTGACAACAAATATGATTGGTGTAAATAGTTGGCAATCGGCCTGGCACACAGGCTGGCAGGCAGGAGGAAAATGCAATTCAAGGACACTATTAGACTGCAGATTGACAGTCAAAACAGTGATGATTGACAATTTTTGCAATACTGTTAAAAGAAATATGATTGCTGGCACTTAGTGGCTAGTTGGGCCTGGCACACAGGCTGGCAGGCAGGAGGAAAGTGCAATTCAATGGCATGAGCAAACTGAGGATTCAGAACAACAATCAAAATTTTTTTAATTTTAATTATTAACAATACTGTGACAACAAATATGATTGGTGTAAATAGTTGGCAATCGGCCTGGCACACAGACTGGCAGGCAGGAGGAAAATGCAATTCAAGGACACTATTAGACTGCAGATTGACAGTCAAAACAGTGATGATTGACAATTTTTGCAATACTGTTAAAAGAAATATGATTGCTGGCACTAATTGGCTAGTTGGGCCTGGCACACAGGCTGGCAGGCAGGAGGAAAGTGCAATTCAATGGCACGAGCAAACTGAGGATTCAGAATAACAATCCAAAATTTTTTAATTTTAATTATTAACAATACTGTGACAACAAATAAGATTGGTGTAACTAGTTGGCAAGTTGGCCTGGCACACAGGCTGGCAGGCAGGAGGAAAATGCAATTCAAGGACACTAGTAGACTGCAGATTGACAGTCAAAACAGTGATGATTGACAATTTTTGCAATACTGTTAAAAGAAATATGATTGCTGGCACTAATTGGCTAGTTGGGCCTGGCACACAGGCTGGCAGGCAGGAGGAAGTGCAATTCAATGGCACAAGCAAACTGAGGATTCACAACAACAATCAAAAATTTTTTAATTTTAATTATTAACAATACTGTGACAACAAATATGATTGGTGTAAATAGTTGGCAAGTCGGCCTGGCACACAGGCTGGCAGGCAGGAGGAAAGTGCAATTCAATGGCACGAGCAAACTGAGGATTCAGAACAACAATCAAAATTTTTTTAATTTTAATTAATAACAATACTGTGACAACAAATATGATTGGTGTAAATAGTTGGCAAGTCGACCTGGCACAAAATCTGGCAGGCAGGAGGAAAGTGCAATTCAATAGCACGAGCAAACTGAGGATTCAGAACAACAATCAAAAAAATTTTAATTTTAATTATTAACAATACTGTGACAACAAATATTATTGGTGTAAATAGTTTGCAATCGGCCTGGCACACAGGCTGGCAGGCAGGAGGAAAATGCAATTCAAGGACACTAGTAGACTGCAGATTCACAGTCAACACAGTGATGATTGACAATTTTTGCAATACTGTTAAAAGAAATATGATTGCTGGCACTTATTGGCTAGTTGGGCCTGGCACACAGGCTGGCAGGCAGGAGGAAAGTGCAATTCAATGGCATGAGCAAACTGAGGATTCAGAACAACAATCAAATTTTTTTTAATTTTAATTATTAACAATACTGTGACAACAAATATGATTGGTGTAAATAGTTGGCAATCGGCCTGGCACACAGACTGGCAGGCAGGAGGAAAATGCAATTCACGGACACTAGTAGACTGCAGATTGACAGTCAACACAGTGATGATTGACAATTTTTGCAATACTGTTAAAAGAAATATGATTGCTGGCACTAATTGGCTAGTTGGGCCTGGCACACAGGCTGGCAGGCAGGAGGAAAGTGCAATTCAATGGCACGAGCAAACTGAGGATTCAGAATAACAATCCAAAATGTTTTAATTTTAATTATTAACAATACTGTGACAACAAATAAGATTGGTGTAACTAGTTGGCAAGTTGGCCTGGCACACAGGCTGGCAGACAGGAGGAAAATGCAATTCAAGGACACTAGTAGACTGCAGATTGACAGTCAAAACAGTGATGATTGACAATTTTTGCAATACTGTTAAAAGAAATATGATTGCTGGCACTAATTGGCTAGTTGGGCCTGGCACACAGGCTGGCAGGCAGGAGGAAGTGCAATTCAATGGCACGAGCAAACTGAGGATTCAGAATAACAATAAAAAAATTTTTAATTTTAATTATTAACAATACTGTGACAACAAATATGATTGGTGTAAATAGTTGGCAATCGGCCTGGCACACAGACTGGCAGGCAGGAGGAAAATGCAATTCACGGACACTAGTAGACTGCAGATTGACAGTCAAAACAGTGATGATTGACAATTTTTGCAATACTGTTAAAAGAAATATGATTGCTGGCACTAATTGGCTAGTTGGGCCTGGCACACAGGCTGGCAGGCAGGAGGAAAGTGCAATTCAATGGCACGAGCAAACTGAGGATTCAGAATAACAATCCAAAATGTTTTAATTTTAATTATTAACAATACTGTGACAACAAATAAGATTGGTGTAACTAGTTGGCAAGTTGGCCTGGCACACAGGCTGGCAGACAGGAGGAAAATGCAATTCAAGGACACTAGTAGACTGCAGATTGACAGTCAAAACAGTGATGATTGACAATTTTTGCAATACTGTTAAAAGAAATATGATTGCTGGCACTAATTGGCTAGTTGGGCCTGGCACACAGGCTGGCAGGCAGGAGGAAGTGCAATTCAATGGCACGAGCAAACTGAGGATTCAGAATAACAATAAAAAAAATTTTAATTTTAATTATTAACAATACTGTGACAACAAATATGATTGGTGTAAATAGTTGGCAAGTCGGCCTGGCACACAGCCTGGCAGGCAGGAGGAAAGTGCAATTCAATGGAACGAGCAAACTGAGGATTCACAACAACAATCAAAAATTTTTTAATTTGAGTTATTAACAATACTGTGACAACAAATATGATTGGTGTAAATAGTTGGCAAGTCGGCCTGGCACACAGGCTGGCAGGCAGGAGGAAAGTGCAATTCAATGACACGAGCAAACTGAGGATTCAGAACAACAATCAAAATTATTTTAATTTTAATTAATAACAATACTGTGACAACAAATATGATTGGTGTAAATAGTTGGCAAGTCGGCCTGGCACAAAAGCTGGCAGGCAGGAGGAAAGTGCAATTCAATGGCACGAGCAAACTGAGGATTCAGAACAACAATCAAAATTTTTTTAATTTTAATTATTAACAATACTGTGACAACAAATATGATTGGTGTAAATAGTTGGCAATCGGCCTGGCACACAGGCTGGCAGGCAGGAGGAAAATGCAATTCAAGGACACTAGTAGACTGCAGATTGACAGTCAACACAGTGATGATTGACAATTTTTTGCAATACTGTTAAAATAAATATGATTGCTGGCACTTATTGGCTAGTTGGGCCTGGCACACAGGCTGGCAGGCAAGAGGAAAGTGCAATTCAATGGCATGAGCAAACAGGATTCAGAACAACAATCAAATTTTTTTTAATTTTAATTATTAACAATACTGTGACAACAAATATGATTGGTTTAAATAGTTGGCAATCGGCCTGGCACACAGACTGGCAGGCAGGAGGAAAATGCAATTCAAGGACACTAGTAGACTGCAGATTGACAGTCAAAACAGTGATGATTGACAATTTTTGCAATACTGTTAAAAGAAATATGATTGCTGGCACTAATTGGCTAGTTGGGCCTGGCACACAGGCTGGCAGGCAGGAGGAAAGTGCAATTCAATGGCACGAGCAAACTGAGGATTCAGAATAACAATCCAAAATGTTTTAATTTTAATTATTAACAATACTGTGACAACAAATAAGATTGGTGTAACTAGTTGGCAAGTTGGCCTGGCACACAGCCTGGCAGGCAGGAGGAAAATGCAATTCAAGGACACTAGTAGACTGCAGATTGACAGTCAAAACAGTGATGATTGACAATTTTTGCAATACTGTTAAAAGAAATATGATTGCTGGCACTAATTGGCTAGTTGGGCCTGGCACACAGGCTGGCAGGCAGGAGGAAGTGCAATTCAATGGCACAAGCAAACTGAGGATTCAGAATAACAATAAAAAAATTTTTAATTTTAATTATTAACAATACTGTGACAACAAATATGATTGGTGTAAATAGTTGGCAAGTCGGCCTGGCACACAGCCTGGCAGGCAGGAGGAAAGTGCAATTCAATGGAACGAGCAAACTGAGGATTCACAACAACAATCAAAAATTTTTTAATTTTAATTATTAACAATACTTTGACAACAAATATGATTGGTGTAAATAGTTGGCAAGTCGGCCTGGCACACAGGCTGGCAGGCAGGAGGAAAGTGCAATTCAATGGCACGAGCAAACTGAGGATTCAGAACAACAATCAAAATTTTTTTAATTTTAATTAATAACAATACTGTGACAACAAATATGATTGGTGTAAATAGTTGGCAAGTCGGCCTGGCACAAAAGCTGGCAGGCAGGAGGAAAGTGCAATTCAATAGCACAAGCAAACTGAGGATTCAGAACAACAATCAAATTTTTTTTAATTTTAATTATTAACAATACTGTGACAACAAATATTATTGGTGTAAATAGTTGGCAATCGGCCTGGCACACAGGCTGGCAGGCAGGAGGAAAATGCAATTCAAGGACACTAGTAGACTGCAGATTGACAGTCAACACAGTGATGATTGACAATTTTTGCAATACTGTTAAAAGAAATATGATTGCTGGCACTTATTGGCTAGTTGGGCCTGGCACACAGGCTGGCAGGCAGGAGGAAAGTGCAATTCAATGGCATGAGCAAACTGAGGATTCAGAACAACAATCACATTTTTTTTAATTTTAATTATTAACAATACTGTGACAACAAATATGATTGGTGTAAATAGTTGGCAATCGGCCTGGCACACAGACTGGCAGGCAGGAGGAAAATGCAATTCAAGGACACTAGTAGACTGCAGATTGACAGTCAAAACAGTGATGATTGACAATTTTTGCAATACTGTTAAAAGAAATATGATTGCTGGCACTAATTGGCTAGTTGGGCCTGGCACACAGGCTGGCAGGCAGGAGGAAAGTGCAATTCAATGGCACGAGCAAACTGAGGATTCAGAATAACAATCAAACATTTTTTAATTTTAATTATTAACAATACTGTGACAACAAATATGATTGGTGTAAATAGTTGGCAAGTCGGCCTGGCACACAGCCTGGCAGGCAGGAGGAAAGTGCAATTCAATGGAACGAGCAAACTGAGGATTCACAACAACAATCAAAAAATTTTCAATTTGAATTATTAACAATACTGTGACAACAAATATGATTGGTGTAAATTGTTGGCAAGTCAGCCTGGCACACAGGCTGGCAGGCAGGAGGAAAGTGCAATTCAATGGCACGAGCAAACTGAGGATTCAGAACAACAATCAAAATTGTTTTAATTTTAATTAATAACAATACTGTGACAACAAATATGATTGGTGTAAATAGTTGGCAAGTCGGCCTGGCACAAAGGCTGGCAGGCAGGAGGAAAGTGCAATTCAATGGCACGAGCAAACAGGATTCAGAATAACAATCCAAATTTTTTTAATTTTAATTATTAACAATACTGTGACAACAAATAAGATTGGTGTAACTAGTTGGCAAGTCGGCCTGGCACACAGGCTGGCAGGCAGGAGGAAAATGCAATTCGAGGACACTAGTAGACTGCAAATTGACAGTCAAAACAGTGATGATTGACAATTTTTTAAATACTGTTAAAAGAAATATGATTGCTGGCACTAATTGGCTAGTTGGGCCTGGCACACAGGCTGGAAGGCAGGAGGAAAGTGCAATTCAATGGCACGAGAAAACTGAGGATTCAGAATAACAATCAAACATTTTTAATTTTAATTATTAACAATACTGTGACAACAAATATGATTGGTGTAAATAGTTGGCAAGTCGGCCTGGCACACAGGCTGGCAGGCAGGAGAAAAGTGCAATTCAATGGCACGAGCAAACTGAGGATTCACAACAACAATCAAAATTGTTTTAATTTTAATTATTAACAATACTGTGACAACAAATATGATTGGTGTAAATAGTTGTCAAGTCGGCCTGGCACACAGGCTGGCAGGCAGGAGGAAAGTGCAATTCAATGGCACGAGCAAACTGAGGATTCAGAACAACAATCAAAAATGTTTTAATTTTAATTAATAACAATACTGTGACATTAAATATGATTGGTGTAAATAGTTGGCAAGTCGGCCTGGCACACAGGCTGGCAGGCAGGAGGAAAGTGCAATTCAATGGCACGAGCAAACTGAGGATTCAGAACAACAATCAAAATTTTTTTAATTTTAATTATTAACAATACTGTGACAACAAATATTATTGGTGTAAATAGTTGGCAATCGGCCTGGCACACAGGCTGGCAGGCAGGAGGAAAATGCAATTCAAGGACACTAGTAGACTGCAGATTGACAGTCAACACAGTGATGATTGACAATTTTTGCAATACTGTTAAAAGAAATATGATTGCTGGCACTTATTGGCTAGTTGGGCCTGGCACACAGGCTGGCAGGCAGGAGGAAAGTGCAATTCAATGGCATGAGCAAACTGAGGATTCAGAACAACAATCAAATTTTTTTTAATTTTAATTATTAACAATACTGTGACAACAAATATGATTGGTGTAAATAGTTGGCAATCGGCCTGGCACACAGACTGGCAGGCAGGAGGAAAATGCAATTCAAGGACACTAGTAGACTGCAGATTGACAGTCAAAACAGTGATGATTGACAATTTTTGCAATACTGTTAAAAGAAATATGATTGCTGGCACTAATTGGCTAGTTGGGCCTGGCACACAGGCTGGCAGGCAGGAGGAAAGTGCAATTCAATGGCACAAGCAAACTGAGGATTCAGAATAACAATCCAAAATGTTTTAATTTTAATTATTAACAATACTGTGACAACAAAAAAGATTGGTGTAACTAGTTGGCAAGTTGGCCTGGCACACAGGCTGGCAGACAGGAGGAAAATGCAATTCAAGGACACTAGTAGACTGCAGATTGACAGTCAAAACAGTGATGATTGACAATTTTTGCAATACTGTTAAAAGAAATATGATTGCTGGCACTAATTGGCTAGTTGGGCCTGGCACACAGGCTGGCAGGCAGGAGGAAGTGCAATTCAATGGCACGAGCAAACTGAGGATTCAGAATAACAATCAAATTTTTTTAATTTTAATTATTAACAATACTGTGACAATGAATATGATTGGTGTAAATAGTTGGCAAGTCGGCCTGGCACACAGCCTGGCAGGCAGGAGGAAAGTGCAATTCAATGGAACGAGCAAACTGAGGATTCACAACAACAATCAAAAATTTTTTAATTTTAATTATTAACAATACTGTGACAATAAATATGATTGGTGTAAATAGTTGGCAAGTCGGCCTGGCACACAGGCTGGCAGGCAGGAGGAAAGTGCAATTCAATGGCACGAGCAAACTGAGGATTCAGAACAACAATCAAAATTGTTTTAATTTTAATTAATAACAATACTGTGACAACAAATATGATTGGTGTAAATAGTTGGCAAGTCAGCCTGGCACAAAGGCTGGCAGGCAGGAGGAAAGTGCAATTCAATGGCACGAGCAAACAGGATTCAGAATTACAATCCAAATTTTTTTAATTTTAATTATTAACAATACTGTGACAACAAATAAGATTGGTGTAACTAGTTGGCAAGACGGCCTGGCACACAGGCTGGCAGGCAGGAGGAAAATGCAATTCGAGGACAGTAGTAGACTGCAAATTGACAGTCAAAACAGTGATGATTGACAATTTTTTAAATACTGTTAAAAGAAATATGATTGCTGGCACTAATTGGCTAGTTGGGCCTGGCACACAGGCTGGAAGGCAGGAGGAAAGTGCAATTCAATGGCACGAGAAAACTGAGGATTCAGAATAACAATCAAACATTTTTTAATTTTAATTATTAACAATACTGTGACAACAAATATGATTGGTGTAAATAGTTGGCAATCGGCCTGGCACACAGGCTGGCAGGCAGGAGGAAAGTGCAATTCAATGGCACGAGCAAACTGAGGATTCACAACAACAATCAAAATTGTTTTAATTTTAATTATTAACAATACTGTGACAACAAATATGATTGGTGTAAATAGTTGTCAAGTCGGCCTGGCACACAGGCTGGCAGGCAGGAGGAAAGTGCAATTCAATGGCACGAGCAAACTGAGGATTCAGAACAACAATCAAAAATGTTTTAATTTTAATTAATAACAATACTGTGACATTAAATATGATTGGTGTAAATAGTTGGCAAGTCGGCCTGGCACAAAGGCTGGCAGGCAGGAGGAAAGTGCAATTCAATGGCACAAGCAAACTGAAGATTCAGAACAACAATCAAAATTTTTTTAATTTTAATTATTAACAATACTGTGACAACAAATAAGATTGGTGTAACTAGTTGGCAAGTTGGCCTGGCACACAGGCTGGCAGGCAGGAGGAAAATGCAATTCGAGGACGCTAGTAGACTGCAGATTGACAGTCAAAACAGTGATTATTGACAATTTTTTATATACTGTTAAAAGAAATATGATTGCTGGCACTAATTGGCTAGTTGGGCCTGGCACACAGGCTGGCAGGCAGGAGGAAAGTGCAATTCAATGGCACGAGAAAACTGAGGATTCAGAATAACAATCAAAAATTTTTTAATTTTAATTATTAACAATACTGTGACAACAAATATGATTGGTGTAAATAGTTGGCAATCGGCCTGGCACACAGGCTGGCAGGCAGGAGGAAAATGCAATTCAAGGACACTAGTAGACTGCAGATTGACAGTCAAAACAGTGATGATTGACAATTTTTGAAATAATGTTAAAAGAAATATGATTGCTGGCACTAATTGGCTAGTTGGGCCTGGCACACAAGCTGGCAGGCAGGAGGAAAGTGCAATTCAATGGCACGAGCAAACTGAGGATTCAGAACGACATTTTTTAATTTTAATTATTAACAATATTGTGACAACAAATATGATTGGTGTAAATAGTTGGCAAGTCGGCCTGGCACACAGGCTGGCAGGCAGGAGGAAAGTGCAATTCAATGGCATGAGCAAACTGAGGATTCAGAATAACAATCCAAAAATGTTTAATTTTAATTATTAACAATACTTTGACAACAAATAAGATTGGTGTAACTAGTTGGTAAGTTGGCCTGGCACACAGGCTGGCAGGCAGGAGGAAAATGCAATTCAAGGATACTAGTAGACTGCAGATTGACAGTCAAAACAGTGATGATTGACAATTTTTGCAATACTGTTAAAAGAAATATGATTGCTGGCACTAATTGGCTAGTTGGGCCTGGCACACAGGATGGCAGGCAGGAGGAAAGTGCAATTCAATGGCCCGAGCAAACTGAGGATTCAGAACAACAATCAAAAAATTTTTAATTTTAATTATTAACAATACTGTGACAACAAATATGATTGGTGTAAATAGTTGGCAAGTCGGCCTGGCACACAGGCTGGCAGGCAGGAGGAAAGTGCAATTCAATGGCACGAGCAAACTGAGGATTTAGAATAACAATCCAAAAAAATTTAATTTTAATTATTAACAATACTGTGACAACAAATAAGATTGGTGTAACTAGTTGGCAAGTTGGCCTGGCACACAGGCTGGCAGGCAGGAGGAAAATGCAATTCAAGGACACTAGTAGACTGCAGATTGACAGTCAAAACAGTGATGATTGACAATTTTTGCAATACTGTTAAAAGAAATATGATTGCTGGCACTAATTGGCTAGTTGGGCCTGGCACACAGACTGGCAGGCAGGAGGAAAGTGAAATTCAATGGCACGAGCAAACTGAGGATTCAGAACAACAATCAAAAATGTTTTAATTTTAATTATTAACAATACTGTGACAACAAATATGATTGGTGTAAATAGTTGGCAAGTCGGCCTGGCACACAGGCTGGCAGGCAGGAGGAAAGTGCAATTCAATGGCACGAGCAAACTGAGGATTCACAACAACAATCAAAATTTTTTTAATTTTAATTAATAACAATACTGTGACAACAAATATGATTGGTGTAAATAGTTGGCAAGTCGGCCTGGCACAAAGGCTGGCAGGCCGGAGGAAAGTGCAATTCAATGGCACGAGCAAACTGAGGATTCAGAATAACAATCCAAATTTTTTTAATTTTAATTATTAACAACACTGTGACAACAAATAAGATTGGTGTAACTAGTTAGCAAGTCGGCCTGGCACACAGGCTGGCAGGCAGGAGGAAAATGCAATTCGAGGACACTAGTAGACTGCAAATTGACAGTCAAAACAGTGATGATTGACAATTTTTTATATACTGTTAAAAGAAATATGATTGCTGGCACTAATTGGCTAGTTGGGCCTGGCACACAGGTTGGCAGGCAGGAGGAAAGTGCAATTCAATGGCACGAGAAAACTGAGGATTCAGAATAACAATCAAAAATTTTTTAATTTTAATTATTAACAATACTGTGACAACAAATATGATTGGTGTAAATAGTTGGCAAGTTGGCCTGACACACAGGCTGGCAGGCAGGAGGAAAGTGCAATTCAATGGCACGAGAAAACTGAGGATTCAGAATAACAATCAAAAATTTTTTAATTTTAATTATTAACAATACTGTGACAACAAATATGATTGGTGTAAATAGTTGGCAAGTCAGCCTGGCACACAGGCTGGCAGGCAGGAGGAAAGTGCAATTCAATGGCACGAGCAAACTGAGGATTCAGAACAACAATCAAAAATGTTTTAATTTTAATTAATAACAATACTGTGACAACAAATATGATTGGTGTAAATAGTTGGCAAGTCGGCCTGGCACAAAGGCTGGCAGGCAGGAGGAAAGTGCAATTCAATGGCACGAGCAAACTGAGGATTCAGAACAACAATCAAAAACATTTTTAATTTTAATTATTAACAATACTGTGACAACAAATAAGATTGGTGTAACTAGTTGGCAAGTCGGCCTGGCACACAGGCTGGCAGGCAGGAGGAAAATGCAATTCGAGGACGCTAGTAGACTGCAGATTGACAGTCAAAACAGTGATGATTGACAATTTTTTATATACTGTTAAAAGAAATATGATTGCTGGCACTAATTGGCTAGTTGGGCCTGGCACACAGGCTGGCAGGCAGGAGGAAAGTGCAATTCAATGGCACGAGAAAACTGAGGATTCAGAATAACAATCAAAAATTTTTTAATTTTAATTATTAACAATACTGTGACAACAAATATGATTGGTGTAAATAGTTGGCAATCGGCCTGGCACACAGGCTGGCAGGCAGGAGGAAAGTGCAATTCAATGGCACGAGCAAACTGAGGGTTCAGAATAACAATCCAAAATTTTTTAATTTTAATTATTAACAATACCGTGACAACAAATAAGATTGGTGTAACTATTTGGCAAGTTGGCCTGGCACACAGGCTGGCAGGCAGGAGGAAAATGCAATTCAAGGACACTAGTAGACTGCAGATTGACAGTCAAAACAGTGATGATTGACAATTTTTGCAATACTGTTAAAAGAAATATGATTGCTGGCACTAATTGGCTAGTTGGGCCTGGCACACAGACTGGCAGGCAGGAGGAAAGTGCAATTCAATGGCACGAGCAAACTGAGGATTCAGAACAACAATCAAAAATGTTTTAATTTTAATTATTAACAATACTGTGACAACAAATATGATTGGTGTAAATAGTTGGCAAGTTGGCCTGGCACACAGGCTGGCAGGCAGGAGGAAAGTGCAATTCAATGGCACGAGCAAACTGAGGATTCACAACAACAATCAAATTTTTTTTAATTTTAATTATTAACAATACTGTGACAACAAATATGATTGGTGTAAATAGTTGGCAAGTCGGCCTGGCACACAGGCTGGCAGGCAGGAGGAAAGTGCAATTCATTGGCATGAGCAAACTGAGGATTCAGAACAACAATCAAATTTTTTTTAATTTTAATTAATAACAATACTGTGACAACAAATATGATTGGTGTAAATAGTTGGCAAGTCGGCCTGGCACAAAGGCTGGCAGGCCGGAGGAAAGTGCAATTCAATGGCACGAGCAAACTGAGGATTCAGAATAACAATCCAAATTTTTTTAATTTTAATTATTAACAACACTGTGACAACAAATAAGATTGGTGTAACTAGTTAGCAAGTCGGCCTGGCACACAGGCTGGCAGGCAGGAGGAAAATGCAATTCGAGGACACTAGTAGACTGCAAATTGACAGTCAAAACAGTGATGATTGACAATTTTTTATATACTGTTAAAAGAAATATGATAGCTGGCACTAATTGGCTAGTTGGGCCTGGCACACAGGCTGGCAGGCAGGAGGAAAGTGCAATTCAATGGCACGAGAAAACTGAGGATTCAGAATAACAATCAAAAAATTTTTAATTTTAATTATTAACAATACTGTGACAACAAATATGATTGGTGTAAATAGTTGGCAAGTTGGCCTGACACACAGGCTGGCAGGCAGGAGGAAAGTGCAATTCAATGGCACGAGAAAATTGAGGATTCAGAATAACAATCAAAATTTTTTTAATTTTAATTATTAACAATACTGTGACAACAAATATGATTGGTGTAAATAGTTGGCAAGTCAGCCTGGCACACAGGCTGGCAGGCAGGAGGAAAGTGCAATTCAATGGCACTAGCAAACTGAGGATTCAGAACAACAATCAAAAATGTTTTAATTTTAATTAATAACAATACTGTGACAACAAATATGATTGGTGTAAATAGTTGGCAAGTCGGCCTGGCACAAAGGCTGGCAGGCAGGAGGAAAGTGCAATTCAATGGCACGAGCAAACTGAGGATTCAGAACAACAATCAAAAACATTTTTAATTTTAATTATTAACAATACTGTGACAACAAATAAGATTGGTGTAACTAGTAGCAAGTCGGCCTGGCACACAGGCTGGCAGGCAGGAGGAAAATGCAATTCGAGGACGCTAGTAGACTGCAGATTGACAGTCAAAACAGTGATGATTAACAATTTTTTATATACTGTTAAAAGAAATATGATTGCTGGCACTAATTGGCTAGTTGGGCCTGGCACACAGGCTGGCAGGCAGGAGGAAAGTGCAATTCAATGGCACGAGAAAACTGAGGATTCAGAATAACAATCAAAATTTTTTTAATTTTAATTATTAACAATACTGTGACAACAAATATGATTGGTGTAAATAGTTGGCAATCGGCCTGGCACACAGGCTGGCAGGCAGGAGGAAAATGCAATTCAAGGACACTAGTAGACTGCAGATTGACAGTCAAATTAGTGATGATTGACAATTTTTGAAATACTGTTAAAAGAAATATGATTGCTGGCACTAATTGGCTAGTTGGGCCTGGCACACAGGCTGGCAGGCAGGAGGAAAGTGCAATTCAATGGCACGAGCAAACTGAGGATTCAGAAAAACAATCAAACATTTTTTAATTTTAATTATTAACAATATTGTGACAACAAATATGATTGGTGTAAATAGTTGGCAAGTCGGCCTGGCACACAGGCTGGCAGGCAGGAGGAAAGTGCAATTCAATGGCACGAGCAAACTGAGGGTTCAGAATAACAATCCAAAAATTTTTAATTTTAATTATTAACAATACTGTGACAACAAATAAGATTGGTGTAACTAGTTGGCAAGTTGGCCTGGCACACAGGCTGGCAGGCAGGAGGAAAATGCAATTCAAGGACACTAGTAGACTGCAGATTGACAGTCAAAACAGTGATGATTGACAATTTTTGCAATACTGTTAAAAGAAATATGATTGCTGGCACTAATTGGCTAGTTGGGCCTGGCACACAGGCTGGCAGGCAGGAGGAAAGTGCAATTCAATGGCACGAGCAAACTGAGGATTCAGAACAACAATCAAAATTTTTTTAATTTTAATTATTAACAATACTGTGACAACAAATATATTTGGTGTAAATAGTTGGCAAGTCGGCCTGGCACACAGGCTGGCAGGCAGGAGGAAAGTGGAATTCAATTGCACGAGCAAACTGAGGATTCACAACAACAATCAAAATTTTTTTAATTTTAATTATTAACAATACTGTGACAACAAATATGATTGGTGTAAATAGTTGGCAAGTCGGCCTGGCACACAGGCTGGCAGTCAGGAGGAAAGTGCAATTCAATGGCTCGAGCAAACTGAGGATTCAGAACAACAATCAAAAATGTTTTAATTTTAATTAATAACAATACTGTGACAACAAATATGATTGGTGTAAATAGTTGGCAAGTCGGCCTGGCACAAAAGCTGGCAGGCAGGAGGAAAGTGCAATTCAATGGCACGAGCAAACTGAGGATTCAGAACAACAATCAAAATTTTTTTAATTTTAATTATTAACAATACTGTGACAACAAATATGATTGGTGTAAATAGTTGGCAATCGGCCTGGCACACAGGCTGGCTGGCAGGCAGGAGGAAAATGCAATTCAAGGACACTAGTAGACTGCAGATTGACAGTCAAAACAGTGATGATTGACAATTTTTGCAATACTGTTAAAAGAAATATGATTGCTGGCACTAATTGGCTAGTTGGGCCTGGCACACAGGCTGGCAGGCAGGAGGAAAGTGCAATTCAATGGCCCGAGCAAACTGAGGATTCAGAACAACAATCAATTTTTTTTTAATTTTAATTATTAACAATACTGTGACAACAAATATGATTGGTGTAAATAGTTGGCTAGTCGGCCTGGCACACAGGCTGGCAGGCAGGAGGAAAGTGCAATTCAATGGCACGAGCAAACTGAGGATTCAGATTAACAATCCAAATTTTTTTAATTTTAATTATTAACAATACTGTGACAACAAATAAGATTGGTGTAACTAGTTGGCAAGTTGGCCTGGCACACAGGCTGGCAGGCAGGAGGAAAATGCAATTCAAGGACACTAGTAGACTGCAGATTGACAGTCAAAACAGTGATGATTGACAATTTTTGCAATACTGTTAAAAGAAATATGATTGCTGGCACTAATTGGCTAGTTGGGCCTGGCACACACGCTGGCAGGCAGGAGGAAAGTGCAATTCAATGGCACGAGCAAACTGAGGATTCAGAACAACAATCAAATTTTTTTTAATTTTAATTATTAACAATACTGTGACAACAAATATGATTGGTGTAAATAGTTGGCAAGTCGGCCTGGCACACAGGCTGGCAGGCAGGAGGAAAGTGCAACTCAATGGCACGAGCTGTGATATACCTTTAAGGTATCTCCCTGCATGCACTTCACTCCTTTAAAAGGGAGCCTCCTACTTCCAGACCTTGCCTGATTATTGAGAATACAAGCAGCCTTTTTGTTTGTAACCTTTTGCCACAACTTCAGGTCCATTACCAATTCCTAGAACCCTCAGGGGATCTCTATCAACTATCCACAGTTTGACCTTGTGGATCTACTTTTGTTCCAGAGTGATTATCTTTATGCCCTATTTACCTGTGCATAACCGCTACTGGAAAATCCATTTGCAGCTCTCCCTTTGCAGCGCCTGTCAGTTTCCATCACTGACCGCGATACCACAGCTACTCTCCAACTTCTGTTTCTGCTAACCGGAAGTGAGTCACACATTCACCGCAAGCCTTCAATACAGCACCGCTGCTCCTCCGTGAAGCCTCTCAGGTAAAACGTTCCTGTAACTTTCTATCTGCTTACAGCTTACTAGGATTTGTCCTCTTACTCAGCTACCATTACTCCAAAGTTAATCCGGACTACCTGCTACTCCTCAGCTCTGTGTAAGTTACATTCCTGTTTCCAGACTCAACTGTTCATAAGTTTATTTATCAACCTGAGACAGACTGTGTGTTTGAGACTGTAAATATTTTATGGGGTGAATGTGTGTGAAGGATTCTACTTTACTATCTGGAATACAACTGTGACATTTTATTACTATAGTGAATTCATTCAATAACCTTGTTCATTATATTTCTTTTTAGAGGTAATTTGTGTTACCTTGTATCCACTCCTACTGGCAATTAATTGCTCACTGTTTCCTTTTCTGACCAAACTGAGTCTGTGTTTGCAGAAATTGTTAGACAAAAGAGCTACATTTAAACCTTTTCTGGTAACTGAGCACTGGATTCATTACATAATAATCAGGCCAAGAACAGGTCCTGTTTTGATTATTAAACATGGATCCCACAGTAAAAAATGAATTCAGTAATGTGTACCAGAAATTGGAATACTTAGCCCATGCCATACAGGAGATTCAGACAGAGAATAAAGCTATAAAAGCTATGATAAAAGACTGTTTAACACCTAAACAAGTGGATATACCAGAACCACAAGTACATACACCAACACCTTTCTCTGGGAAAAGATCTGAGTTCCGTGATTTCAAAAATGCTTGCAACCTGTTGTTCTCACTGAAACCACGCACCTACCATTCAGATAGGATTAAGGTCTGCACCACAATTTCTTACTTATTAGCAGAACCACGCACTTGGGCTAACAGATTTTTTGAGCAAAATAACCCCATTTTAGATTCTTTAAATGATTTCTTTGCAGCAATGACAAATCTTTATGAAGACTCAAACAGCCAACTACAAGCTGAGACTAAACTTCGGTCACTCAAACAAGGGAAACGGACTGTAGAGGAATACACTACCGATTTCCAGATGTGGGCCTCTGACTCATTATGGAATGAGGTAAGCCTACGTAACCAGTTCCGCCTAGGGTTGTCCGAATCCTTAAAAGATTAACTCTCTCGACTGGAACTTCCTGAAACACTTACTGGTTTAATTAAGTTAAGCACTATGTTGGATAGACGTCTGAGGGAGAGAAAAGCTGAAAAAGGCATGTATGACCCCTCTGTTAAGCGCATCTATCCCTCATCGTACACCCAGGACAGAAATTTGGCTTCCAGCACCCCAATGGAGATTGGGGCAATCAAAGGACCTCTGACTCAAGAGGAGAAAACAAGAAGAAGATTAGGAAATTTATGCCTGTACTGCGCTCACAAGGAGCACACAGTCTCAACTTGCCCCCTCCTAGCAAAACAAAAGAAGGGTAAGGCCATGAATGTAACATCATTATGTAATTTAACTATTGCTACCCAGCTCACTGTTTCTCTCTCCCTACAGTGGGACCGACTCCACATCCAGAGTGAAGCATTAATAGATTCCGGGGCTTCAGGAATATACATTGATGTTGCTTTTGTTAAGAAAAATAAAATTCCCATAGTGTTTAAACAGCAACCAGTTTTTGTGAAGTTAATAGATGGTACTCTGATACAGAAGGGCCCAATTACACACCATACTATTCCCTTACTCACAACAACTAAAGATGGTCACACAGAATATCTTACATATGATATTATTCCTATTGATAGGCACACTGTTATCTTGGGATACAAGTGGTTAAAGACACATAATCCAAGCATTAATTGGTTAAAGGATGAGATAAGTTTAAGATCTGAATACTGCACAAATACATGTTACCCACACTGTTCCATATCTTCTATTGAGAATGGTGTACCAACGGCATATTCTGATTTGGTAGACGTAATTGATATGAAAGAGGCTGAATCTTTGCCACCACACCGTGAATTTGATTGCCCCATAGACATAATACCAGGATCTCAAATACCCTATGGCAAAATATATCCTCTGTCCCAGGATGAGCTCACTCATTTGCATTCATACTTAGACGATAACCTTAAAAAGGGTTTTCTTTCACACTCCACATCACCAGCTGCAGCTGGTATATTTTTTGTTAAAAATAAAGATTTAAGTTTAAAACCCATAATAGATTACAGAGCCTTAAATGCGATTACAGTTAAAAACCGTTACCCTTTGCCTCTAATACCAGAGTTACTGGAAAGACTCACCAATGCCACCATTTATACTAAATTAGACTTAAAGGGGGCGTACAATTTAATCCGGATCAAGAAAGGAGATGAATGGAAAACAGCTTTTCGTACCCGTTATGGGTTATTTCAGTACAACGTTATGCCTTTTGGCTTAAGTAACGCACCAGCAACTTTCCAACACTTCATTAATGAGATATTCCGAGATTTAATGGATATATGTGTTGTGATTTATCTGGATGATATCCTTATCTATTCCACCAACTTACAAGACCACGAGAAACACGTCCCCTGGGTTCTGACCCGCTTAAGACAACATAGATTATTCGCTAAACTGGAAAAATGTAATTTCCATGTCAAGCAAATTAAATTCCTTGGTTATATCCTATCACCTCATATGGTCCAAATGGATCCTGAAAAAATAAAAGCTATCCAGGATTGGACCATACCACGATCTGTTCAAGCACTGCAGAGGTTTCTGGGTTTCTCGAACTTCTACAGAAAGTTCATCAAAGACTTTTCTACTATTGTACGACCATTAACACAACTTACAAGAAAAACCCATAAATACCATTGGAATGAAGAAGCTGAAAAAGCTTTCAACAAACTTAAACACTGTTTCTCCACAGCACCGGTACTGACTTTACCGGATTACCAATCCCAATTCATTGTAGAAGTTGATGCCTCCAACACTGGCATAGGAGCAGTGCTATCACAAAAAGGAAAAAGAAATCAAGAAACACACCCTGTGGCCTTTTACTCCAGAACTCTACTTCCAGCCGAATCCAACTATAGCATTGGTGATAAGGAACTTTTAGCAATTAAAAGTTCCTTAGAACATTGGAGGCATTTATTAGAAGGTGCAAAAGAACCTTTTCTCATTTTTACTGACCACAAAAACCTCGAATATTTGAAGAAAAGTAAGACTCTCTCAGCACGCCAAGTCAGGTGGTCTCTCTTTTTGGATCGTTTTAATTTTATGATTACGTACCGACCAGGACACACTAATATTAAAGCGGATGCTCTTTCTAGAATGTCCGATTCAGTGAACCATTCTGAAAACCTCAATCCTATCATTCCAGAAGAAAAATTTATAAGTTCACTTTCTAACCTTGAAAAAGACATACTCCTCGAAACACAGAAAGAGACTGATCACCCAGCAGCTTGTGAGAATGATTCCACAACAGGTTTACTATACCATAATAATAGGATATATGTCCCCAAAGCTCTTAGGAAGGTGATATTGAATCATTTTCATGACAGTGTCTTGTCTGGACATAAAGGAGTACAAAAAACTACTGATTTAATAAAACGATACTTTTGGTGGCCTCAGTTTAAACTAGACGTCATACACCATCTAAAAACATGTGATACCTGTGCAAGAAATAAAGTGGCACACAAAAAACTATTGGTTTATTAGTTAATCTACCCGTACCAGATATGCCATGGTCCACCATATCAATGGATTTCATTGTAGACCTTCCAGTTTCACGAAACCACACTACCATTCTAGTGGTTATAGACCATTTAACAAAACTTGGTCATTTCATTCCACTTAAGAGTTTACCTACAGCCATCATCACTGCAAAGGTATTTCTTGACAATATAGTCAGATTGCATGGCTTACCTACTACTATCATCACTGATCGGGGTACTCAGTTCACCTCAGCATTCTGGAGGTCTCTGTGTAAACTCCTACAAATAGATACACGATACACCACTGCTTTTCATCCTCAGTCAAATGGTCTGACTGAACGGTTGAACCAGACATTGGAACAATTCCTACGGTGTTATCTGAGTCATCTTCAGGACGATTGGGTTGATTACCTTCCGATGGCGGAGTTCTCTTATAATAATTCTATCTCATCTTCAAACAAAGTCACACCATTCTTTGCTACATATGGGTTCCACCCAACCACTATCACATTATCTCCTACTACAGTGAATTGTCCAGGGGCTCAAGAGTTCAGTAACACTTTACAGGATAGACTCCAATTGCTTAAGATGCATCTCTTGGAAGCTCGGGAACATCAAAAGAAGTATTACGACTTACATCATTCCCCAAGTCCCACCTACAAGATAGGTGACATGGTTTTATTGTCTACCAAGTATTTGAAACTTAGTGTACCTTGCAAAAAGTTAGCCAATCAATTTATTGGTCCATTTCCCATTGAGGCCGTCGTCAACCCGAATGCAGTTCGGTTGACTTTGCCAAAAGATCTAACTGTTCATCCTACGTTTCATGTGTCCTTGATCAAGCCTTATGATGCTGACCTCTCTCTTCGCCAGGTTCCTCCACCTCCACCTATCTACCACAAAGATCAGTTGGAGTACGAGGTCGAGTCCATCCTTGACTCCCGAATCCGTCGCGGAATTGTCCAGTACCTGATCCCATGGAAGGGCTATGGCCCTGAAAGCAACTCCTGGGAGTCTCATAAGGATGTTCATGCGCCTGCTCTACTCTCCGCTTTCCATCAACGGTATCCTGGGAAGCCCAGTCACCGTTCTGTTGTCACCTGCCCTTGAGGTGGGGGATATGTGATATACCTTTAAGGTATCTCCCTGCATGCACTTCACTCCTTTAAAAGGGAGCCTCCTACTTCCAGACCTTGCCTGATTATTGAGAATACAAGCAGCCTTTTCGTTTGTAACCTTTTGCCACAACTTCAGGTCCATTACCAATTCCTAGAACCCTCAGGGGATCTCTATCAACTATCCACAGTTTGACCTTGTGGATCTACTTTTGTTCCAGAGTGATTATCTTTATGCCCTATTTACCTGTGCATAACCGATACTGGAAAATCCATTTGCAGCTCTCCCTTTGCAGCATCTGTCAGTTTCCATCACTGACCGCGATACCACAGCTACTCTCCAACTTCTGTTTCTGCTAACCGGAAGTGAGTCACACATTCACCGCAAGCCTTCAATACAGCACCGCTGCTCCTCCGTGAAGCCTCTCAGGTAAAACGTTCCTGTAACTTTCTATCTGCTTACAGCTTACTAGGATTTGTCCTCTTACTCAGCTACCATTACTCCAAAGTTAATCCGGACTACCTGCTACTCCTCAGCTCTGTGTAAGTTACATTCCTGTTTCCAGACTCAGCTGTTCATAAGTTTATTTATCAACCTGAGAAAGACTGTGTGTTTGAGACTGTAAATATTTTATGGGGTGAATGTGTGTGAAGGATTCTACTTTACTATCTGGAATACAACTGTGACATTTTATTACTATAGTGCAGTGTTTTTCAACCAGTGTGCCGTGGCACACTAGTGTGCCGTGAGAGATCCTCAGGTGTGCCACGGCAGACTGACAACCGTGTAACATATTTTTTAAATTTTTACTCCCAGTGCAGGGGTAGTTTGTAGGAGGCATGGCATAACAGCACAATACATACAGTATGTGTGTGTTTGTGTGTATGTGTATATAAATATGCTGTATTAGTCTACAATGTGTGATTTTTTTTAAATTTTGGGATGGTGGTGTGCCACAGGATTTTTTAATGTAAAAAAGTGTGCCACGGCAAAAAAAAGGTTAAAAATCACTGCTATAGTGAATTCATTCAATAACCTTGTTCATTATACTTCTGTTTAGAGGTAATTTGTGTTACCTTGTATCCACTCCTACTGGCAATTAATTGCTCACTGTTTCCTTTTCTGACCAAACTGAGTCTGTGTTTGCAGAAATTGTTAGACAAAAGAGCTACATTTAAACCTTTTCTGGTAACTGAGCACTGGATTCATTACACGAGCAAACTGAGGTTCACAACAACAATCAAAATTTTTTTAATTTTAATTATTAACAATACTGTGACAACAAATATGATTGATGTAAATAGTTGGCAAGTCGGCCTGGCACACAGGCTGGCAGGCAGGAGGAAAGTGCAATTCAATGGCACGAGCAAACTGAGGATTCAGAACAATCAATTTTTTTTTAATTTTAATTAATAACAATACTGTGACAACAAATATGATTGGTGTAAATAGTTGGCAAGTCGGCCTGGCACAAAGGCTGGCAGGCAGGAGGAAAGTGTAATTCAATGGCATGAGCAAACTGAGGATTCAGAATAACAATCCAAATTTTTTTAATTTTAATTATTAACAATACTGTGACAACAAATACGATTGGTGTAACTAGTTGGCAAGTTGGCCTGGCACACAGGCTGGCAGGCAGGAGGAAAATGCAATTCGAGGACACTAGTAGACTGCAGATTGACGGTCAAAACAGTGATGATTGACAATTTTTTTATATACTGTTAAAAGAAATATGATTGCTGGCACTAATTGGCTAGTTGGGCCTGGCACACAGGCTGGCAGGCAGGAGGAAAGTGCAATTCAATGGCACGAGAAAACTGAGGATTCAGAATAACAATCAACAATTTTTTAATTTTAATTATTAACAATACTGTGACAACAAATATGATTGGTGTAAATAGTTGGCAAGTCGGCCTGGCACACAGGCTGGCAGGCAGGAGGAAAGTGCAATTCAATGGCACGAGCAAACTGAGGATTCACAACAACAATCAAAAATTTTTTAATTTTAATTATTAACAATACTGTGACAACAAATATGATTGGTGTAAATAGTTGGCAAGTCGGCCTGGCACACAGGCTGGCAGGCAGGAGGAAAGTGCAATTCAATGGCACGAGCAAACTGAGGATTGAGAACAACAATCAAATTTTTTTTAATTTTAATTAATAACAATACTGTGACAACAAATATGATTGGTGTAAATAGTTGGCAATTCGGCCTGGCACAAAGGCTGGCAGGCAGAAGGAAAGTGCAATTCAATGGCACGAGCAAACTGAGGATTCAGAACAACAATCAAATTTTTTTTAATTTTAATTATTAACAATACTGTGACAACAAATATGATTGGTGTAAATAGTTGGCAAGTTGGCCTAGCACACAGGCTGGCAGGCAGGAGGAAAGTGAAATTCAATGGCACGAGCAACTGAGGATTCAGAATAACAATCCAAAATGTTTTAATTTTAATTATTAACAATACTGTGACAACAAATAAGATTGGTGTAACTAGTTGGCAAGTTGGCCTGGCACACAGGCTGGCAGGCAGGAGAAAAATGCAATTCAAGGACACTAGTAGACTGCAGATTGACAGTCAAAACAGTAATGATTGACAATTTTTGCAATACTGTTAAAAGAAATATGATTGCTGGCACTAATTGGCTAGTTGGGCCTGGCACACAGGCTGGCAGGCAGGAGGAAAGTGCAATTCAATGGCACGAGCAAACTGAGGATTCAGAACAACAATCAAAAAATTTTTAATCTTAATTATTAACAATACTGTGACAACAAATATTATTGGTGTAAATAGCTGGCAAGTCGGCCTGGCACACAGGCTGGCAGGCAGGAGGAAAGTGCAATTCAATGGCAATAGCAAACTGAGGATTCACAACAACAATCAAATTTTTTTAATTTTAATTATTAACAATACTGTGACAACAAATATGATTGGTGTAAATAGTTGGCAAGTCGGCCTGGCACACAGGCTGGCAGGCGGGAGGAAAGTGCAATTCAATGACACGAGCAAACTGAGGATTCACAACAACAATCAAATTTTTTTTAATTTTAATTAATAACAATACTGTGACAACAAATATGATTGGTGTAAATAGTTGGAAAGTCGGCCTGGGACAAAGGCTGGCAGGCAGGAGGAAAGTGCAATTCAATGGCACGAGCAAACTGAGGATTCAGAATAACAATCCAATTTTTTTTAATTTTAATTATTAACAATACTGTGACAACAAATAAGATTGCTGTAACTAGTTGGCAAGTCGGCCTGGCACACAGGCTGGCAGGCAGGAGGAAAATGCAATTCAATGGCACGAGCAAGCTGAGGATTCAGAACAACAATCAAAAATGTTTTAATTTTAATTAATAACAATACTGTGACAACAAATATGATTGGTGTAAATAGTTGGCAAGTCGGCCTGGCACACAGGCTGGCAGGCAGGAGGAAAGTGCAATTCAATGACACGATCAAACTGAGGATTCACAACAACAATCAAAATTTTTTTAATTTTAATTATTAACAATACTGTGACTACAAATATGATTGGTGTAAATAGTTGGCAAGTCGGCCTGGCACACAGGCTGGCAGACAGGAGGAAAGTGCAATTCAATGGCACAAGCAAACTGAGGATTCAGAATAACAATCCAAATTTTTTTAATTTTAATTATTAACAATACTGTGACAACAAATATGATTGGTGTAAATAGTTGGCAAGTCGGCCTGGCACACAGGCTGGCAGGCAGGAGGAAAGTGCAATTCAATGGCACGAGCAAACTGAGGATTCACAACAACAATCAAAAAATTTTAATTTTAATTATTAACAATATTGTGACAACAAATATGATTGGTGTAACTAGTTGGCAAGTTGGCCTGGCACACAGGCTGGCAGGCAGGAGGAAAATGCAATTCAAGGACACTAGTAGACTGCAGATTGACAGTCAAAACAGTGATGATTGACAATTTTTGCAATACTGTTAAAAGAAATATGATTGCTGGCACTAATTGGCTAGTTGGGCCTGGCACACAGGCTGGCAGGCAGGAGGAAAGTGCAATTCAATGGCACGAGCAAACTGAGGATTCAGAACAACAATCAAATTTTTTTTAATTTTAATTATTAAAAATACTGTGACAACAAATATGATTGGTGTAAATAGCTGGCAAGTCGACCTGGCACACAGGCTGGCAGGCAGGAGGAAAATGCAATTCAATGGCACGAGCAAACTGAGGATTCACAACAACAATCAAAAAAAATTTTAATTTTAATTATTAACAATACTGTGACAACAAATATGATTGGTGTAAATAGTTGGCAAGTCGGCCTGGCACACAGGCTGGCAGGCAGGAGGAAAGTGCAATTCAATGGCACGAGCAAACTGAGGATTCAGAACAACAATCAAAATTTTTTTAATTTTAATTATTAACAATACTGTGACAACAAATAAGATTGCTGTAACTAGTTGGCAAGTCGGCCTGGCACACAGGCTGGCAGGCAGGAGGAAAATGCAATTCAATGGCACGAGCAAACTGAGGATTCAGAACAACAATCAAAAAATTTTTAATCTTAATTATTAACAATACTGTGACAACAAATATTATTGGTGTAAATAGCTGGCAAGTCGGCCTGGCACACAGGCTGGCAGGCAGGAGGAAAGTGCAATTCAATGGCAATAGCAAACTGAGGATTCACAACAACAATCAAATTTTTTTTAATTTTAATTATTAACAATACTGT
This sequence comes from Bombina bombina, assembly GCF_027579735.1. Lineage (NCBI taxonomy): Eukaryota > Metazoa > Chordata > Amphibia > Anura > Bombinatoridae > Bombina > Bombina bombina. The sequence goes on along the minus strand of NW_026511893.1, from coordinate 309,854 downwards.
GACAACAAATATGATTGGTGTAAATAGTTGGCAAGTTGGCCTAGCACACAGGCTGGCAGGCAGGAGGAAAGTGAAATTCAATGGCACGAGCAACTGAGGATTCAGAATAACAATCCAAAATGTTTTAATTTTAATTATTAACAATACTGTGACAACAAATAAGATTGGTGTAACTAGTTGGCAAGTTGGCCTGGCACACAGGCTGGCAGGCAGGAGAAAAATGCAATTCAAGGACACTAGTAGACTGCAGATTGACAGTCAAAACAGTAATGATTGACAATTTTTGCAATACTGTTAAAAGAAATATGATTGCTGGCACTAATTGGCTAGTTGGGCCTGGCACACAGGCTGGCAGGCAGGAGGAAAGTGCAATTCAATGGCACGAGCAAACTGAGGATTCAGAACAACAATCAAAAAATTTTTAATCTTAATTATTAACAATACTGTGACAACAAATATTATTGGTGTAAATAGCTGGCAAGTCGGCCTGGCACACAGGCTGGCAGGCAGGAGGAAAGTGCAATTCAATGGCACGAGCAAACTGAGGATTCACAACAACAATCAAATTTTTTTAATTTTAATTATTAACAATACTGTGACAACAAATATGATTGGTGTAAATAGTTGGCAAGTCGGCCTGGCACACAGGCTGGCAGGCGGGAGGAAAGTGCAATTCAATGACACGAGCAAACTGAGGATTCAGAACAACAATCAAATTTTTTTTAATTTTAATTAATAACAATACTGTGACAACAAATATGATTGGTGTAAATAGTTGGAAAGTCGGCCTGGGACAAAGGCTGGCAGGCAGGAGGAAAGTGCAATTCAATGGCACGAGCAAACTGAGGATTCAGAACAACAATCAAATTTTTTTTAATTTTAATTATTAACAATACTGTGACAACAAATAAGATTGCTGTAACTAGTTGGCAAGTCGGCCTGGCACACAGGCTGGCAGGCAGGAGGAAAATGCAATTCAATGGCACGAGCAAGCTGAGGATTCAGAACAACAATCAAAAATGTTTTAATTTTAATTAATAACAATACTGTGAAAACAAATATGATTGGTGTAAATAGTTGGCAAGTCGGCCTGGCACACAGGCTGGCAGGCAGGAGGAAAGTGCAATTCAATGACACGATCAAACTGAGGATTCACAACAACAATCAAAAATTTTTTAATTTTAATTATTAACAATACTGTGACTACAAATATGATTGGTGTAAATAGTTGGCAAGTCGGCCTGGCACACAGGCTGGCAGACAGGAGGAAAGTGCAATTCAATGGCACAAGCAAACTGAGGATTCAGAATAACAATCCAAATTTTTTAAATTTTAATTATTAACAATACTGTGACAACAAATATGATTGGTGTAAATAGTTGGCAAGTCGGCCTGGCACACAGGCTGGCAGGCAGGAGGAAAGTGCAATTCAATGGCACGAGCAAACTGAGGATTCACAACAACAATCAAAAAATTTTAATTTTAATTATTAACAATATTGTGACAACAAATATGATTGGTGTAACTAGTTGGCAAGTTGGCCTGGCACACAGGCTGGCAGGCAGGAGGAAAATGCAATTCAAGGACACTAGTAGACTGCAGATTGACAGTCAAAACAGTGATGATTGACAATTTTTGCAATACTGTTAAAAGAAATATGATTGCTGGCACTAATTGGCTAGTTGGGCCTGGCACACAGGCTGGCAGGCAGGAGGAAAGTGCAATTCAATGGCACGAGCAAACTGAGGATTCAGAACAACAATCAAATTTTTTTTAATTTTAATTATTAAAAATACTGTGACAACAAATATGATTGGTGTAAATAGCTGGCAAGTCGACCTGGCACACAGGCTGGCAGGCAGGAGGAAAATGCAATTCAATGGCACGAGCAAACTGAGGATTCACAACAACAATCAAAAAAATTTTTAATTTTAATTATTAACAATACTGTGACAACAAATATGATTGGTGTAAATAGTTGGCAAGTCGGCCTGGCACACAGGCTGGCAGGCAGGAGGAAAGTGCAATTCAATGGCACGAGCAAACTGAGGATTCAGAACAACAATCAAAATTTTTTTAATTTTAATTATTAACAATACTGTGACAACAAATAAGATTGCTGTAACTAGTTGGCAAGTCGGCCTGGCACACAGGCTGGCAGGCAGGAGGAAAATGCAATTCAATGGCACGAGCAAACTGAGGATTCAGAACAACAATCAAAAAATTTTTAATTTTAATTATTAACAATACTGTGACAACAAATATTATTGGTGTAAATAGCTGGCAAGTCGGCCTGGCACACAGGCTGGCAGGCAGGAGGAAAGTGCAATTCAATGGCAATAGCAAACTGAGGATTCACAACAACAATCAAATTTTTTTAATTTTAATTATTAACAATACTGTGACAACAAATATGATTGGTGTAAATAGTTGGCAAGTCGGCCTGGCACACAGGCTGGCAGGCGGGAGGAAAGTGCAATTCAATGACACGAGCAAACTGAGGATTCAGAACAACAATCAAATTTTTTTTAATTTTAATTAATAACAATACTGTGACAACAAATATGATTGGTGTAAATAGTTGGAAAGTCGGCCTGGGACACAGGCTGGCAGGCAGGAGGAAAGTGCAATTCAATGGCACGAGCAAACTGAGGATTCAGAATAACAATCCAATTTTTTTTAATTTTAATTATTAACAATACTGTGACAACAAATAAGATTGCTGTAACTAGTTGGCAAGTCGGCCTGGCACACAGGCTGGCAGGCAGGAGGAAAATGCAATTCAATGGCACGAGCAAGCTGAGGATTCAGAACAACAATCAAAAATGTTTTAATTTTAATTAATAACAATACTGTGAAAACAAATATGATTGGTGTAAATAGTTGGCAAGTCGGCCTGGCACACAGGCTGGCAGGCAGGAGGAAAGTGCAATTCAATGACACGATCAAACTGAGGATTCACAACAACAATCAAAATTTTTTTAATTTTAATTATTAACAATACTGTGACTACAAATATGATTGGTGTAAATAGTTGGCAAGTCGGCCTGGCACACAGGCTGGCAGACAGGAGGAAAGTGCAATTCAATGGCACAAGCAAACTGAGGATTCAGAATAACAATCCAAATTTTTTTAATTTTAATTATTAACAATACTGTGACAACAAATATGATTGGTGTAAATAGTTGGCAAGTCGGCCTGGCACACAGGCTGGCAGGCAGGAGGAAAGTGCAATTCAATGGCACGAGCAAACTGAGGATTCACAACAACAATCAAAAATTTTTAATTTTAATTATTAACAATATTGTGACAACAAATATGATTGGTGTAACTAGTTGGCAAGTTGGCCTGGCACACAGGCTGGCAGGCAGGAGGAAAATGCAATTCAAGGACACTAGTAGACTGCAGATTGACAGTCAAAACAGTGATGATTGACAATTTTTGCAATACTGTTAAAAGAAATATGATTGCTGGCACTAATTGGCTAGTTGGGCCTGGCACACAGGCTGGCAGGCAGGAGGAAAGTGCAATTCAATGGCACGAGCAAACTGAGGATTCAGAACAACAATCAAATTTTTTTTAATTTTAATTATTAAAAATACTGTGACAACAAATATGATTGGTGTAAATAGCTGGCAAGTCGACCTGGCACACAGGCTGGCAGGCAGGAGGAAAATGCAATTCAATGGCACGAGCAAACTGAGGATTCACAACAACAATCAAAAAATTTTTTAATTTTAATTATTAACAATACTGTGACAACAAATATGATTGGTGTAAATAGTTGGCAAGTCGGCCTGGCACACAGGCTGGCAGGCAGGAGGAAAGTGCAATTCAATGGCACGAGCAAACTGAGGATTCAGAACAACAATCAAAATTTTTTTAATTTTAATTATTAACAATACTGTGACAACAAATAAGATTGCTGTAACTAGTTGGCAAGTCGGCCTGGCACACAGGCTGGCAGGCAGGAGGAAAATGCAATTCAATGGCACGAGCAAGCTGAGGATTCAGAACAACAATCAAAAATGTTTTAATTTTAATTAATAACAATACTGTGACAACAAATATGATTGGTGTAAATAGTTGGCAAGTCGGCCTGGCACAAAGGCTGGCAGGCAGGAGGAAAGTGCAATTCAATGGCACGAGCAAACTGAGGATTCAGAATAACAATCAAAAAAATTTTAATTTTAATTATTAACAATACTGTGACAACAAATATGATTGGTGTAAATAGTTGGCAAGTCGGCCTGGCACACAGGCTGGCAGGCAGGAGGAAAGTGCAATTCAATGGCATGAGCAAACTGAGGATTCAGAATAACAATCCAAATTTTTTTAATTTTAATTATTAACAATACTGTGACAACAAATAAGATTGGTGTAACTAGTTGGCAAGTTGGCCTTGCACACAGGCTGGCAGGCAGGAGGAAAATGCAATTCAAGGACACTAGTAGACTGCAGATTGACAGTCAAAACAGTGATGATTGACAATTTTTTGCAATACTGTTAAAAGAAATATGATTGCTGGCACTAATTGGCTAGTTGGGCCTGGCACACAGGCTGGCAGGCAGGAGGAAAGTGCAATTCAATGGCACGAGCAAACTGAGGATTCAGAACAACAATCAAAATTTTTTTAATTTTAATTAATAACAATACTGTGACAACAAATATGATTGGTGTAAATAGTTGGCAAGTCGGCCTGGCACAAAGGCTGGCAGGCAGGAGGAAAGTGCAATTCAATGGCACGAGCAAACTGAGGATTCAGAATAACAATCAAAAAATTTTTAATTTTAATTATTAACAATACTGTGACAAAAAATAAGATTGCTGTAACTAGTTGGCAAGTCGGCCTGGCACACAGGCTGGCAGGCAGGAGGAAAATGCAATTCAATGGCACGAGCAAGCTGAGGATTCAGAACAACAATCAAAAATGTTTTAATTTTAATTAATAACAATACTGTGACAACAAATATGATTGGTGTAAATAGTTGGCAAGTCGGCCTGGCACACAGGCTGGCAGGCAGGAGGAAAGTGCAATTCAATGGCACGAGCAAACTGAGGATTCACAACAACAATCAAAAATGTTTTAATTTTAATTAATAACAATACTGTGACAACAAATATGATTGGTGTAAATAGTTGGCAAGTCGGCCTGGCACAAAGGCTGGCAGGCAGGAGGAAAGTGCAATTCAATGGCACGAGCAAACTGAGGATTCAGAACAACAATCAAATTTTTTTTAATTTTAATTATTAACAATACTGTGACAACAAATATGATTGGTGTAAATAGTTGGCAAGTCGGCCTGGCACACAGGCTGGCAGGCAGAAGGAAAGTGCAATTCAATGGCACAAGCAAACTGAGGATTCAGAATAACAATCCAAAATTTTTTAATTTTAATTATTAACAATACTGTGACAACAAATAAGATTGGTGTAACTAGTTGGCAAGTTGGCCTGGCACACAGGCTGGCAGGCAGGAGGAAAATGCAATTCAAGGACACTAGTAGACTGCAGATTGACAGTCAAAACAGTGATGATTGACAATTTTTGCAATACTGTTAAAAGAAATATGATTGCTGGCACTAATTGGCTAGTTGGGCCTGGCACACAGGCTGGCAGGCAGGAGGAAAGTGCAATTCAATGGCACGAGCAAACTGAGGATTCAGAACAACAATCAAAAATTTTTTAATTTTAATTATTAACAATACTGTGACAACAAATATGATTGGTGTAAATGGCTGGCAAGTCGGCCTGGCACACAGGCTGGCAGGCAGGAGGAAAATGCAATTCAATGGCACGAGCAAACTGAGGATTCACAACAACAATCAAAAATTTTTTAATTTTAATTATTAACAATACTGTGACAACAAATATGATTGGTGTAAATAGTTGGCAAGTCGGCCTGGCACACAGGCTGGCAGGCAGGAGGAAAGTGCAATTCAATGGCACGAGCAAACTGAGGATTCAGAACAACAATCAATTTTTTTTTAATTTTAATTAATAACAATACTGTGACAACAAATATGATTGGTGTAAATAGTTGGCAAGTCGGCCTGGCACAAAGGCTGGCAGGCAGGAGGAAAGTGCAATTCAATGGCACGAGCAAACTGAGGATTCAGAATAACAATCCAAATTTTTTTAATTTTAATTATTAACAATACTGTGACAACAAATAAGATTGGTGTAACTAGTTGGCAAGTCGGCCTGGCACACAAGCTGGCAGGCAGGAGGAAAATGCAATTCGAGGACACTAGTACACTGCAGATTGACAGTCAAAACAGTGATGATTGACAATTTTTGCAATACTGTTAAAAGAAATATGATTGCTGGCACTAATTGGCTAGTTGGGCCTGGCAAACAGGCTGGCAGGCAGGAGGAAAGTGCAATTCAATGGCACGAGAAAACTGAGGATTCAGAATAACAATAAAAAATTTTTTAATTTTAATTATTAACAATACTGTGACAACAAATATGATTGGTGTAAATAGTTGGAAAGTCGGCCTGGCACACAGGATGGCAGGCAGGAGGAAAGTGCCATTCAATGGCACGAGCAAACTGAGGATTCAGAACAATCAAAAAAAATTTAATTTTAATTATTAACAATACTGTGACAACAAATATGATTGGTGTAAATAGTTGGCAGGTTGGCCTGGCACACAGGCTGGCAGGCAGGAGGAAAGTGCAATTCAATGCACGAGCAAACTGAGGATTCACAACAACAATCAAAAAAGTTTTAATTTTAATTATTAACAATACTGTGACAACAAATATGATTGGTGTAAATAGTTGGCAAGTCGGCCTGGCACACAGGCTGGCAGGCAAGAGGAAAGTGCAATTCAATTGCACGAGCAAACTGAGGATTCAGAACAACAATCAAAATTTTTTTAATTTTAATTATTAACAATACTGTGACAACAAATATGATTGGTGTAAATAGTTGGCAAGTCGGCCTGGCACACAGGCTGGCAGGCAGGAGGAAAATGCAATTCAATGGCACGAGCAAACTGAGGATTCAGAATAACAATCCAAAATTTTTTAATTTTAATTATTAACAATACTGTGACAACAAATAAGATTGGTGTAACTAGTTGGCAAGTTGGCCTGGCACACAGGCTGGAAGGCAGGAGGAAAATGCAATTCAAGGACACTAGTAGACTGCAGATTGACAGTCAAAACAGTGATGATTGACAATTTTTGCAATACTGTTAAAAGAAATATGATTGCTGGCACTAATTGGCTAGTTGGGCCTGGCACACAGGCTGGCAGGCAGGAGGAAAGTGCAATTCAATGGCACGAACAAACGGAGGATTTAGAACAACAATCAAATTTAATACTGTGACAACAAATATGATTGGTGTAAATAGTTGGCAAGTCGGCCTGGCACACAGGCTGGCAGGCAGGAGGAAAGTGCAATTCAATGCACGAGCAAACTGAGGATTCACAACAACAATCAAAATTTTTTTAATTTTAATTATTAACAATACTGTGACAACAAATATGATTGGTGTAAATAGTTGGCAAGTCGGCCTGGCACACAGGCTGGCAGGCAAGAGAAAAGTGCAATTCAATGGCACGAGCAAACTGAGGATTCAGAACAACAATCAAAATTTTTTTAATTTTAATTATTAACAATACTGTGACAACAAATATGATTGGTGTAAATAGTTGGCAAGTCGGCCTGGCACACAGGCTGGCAGGCAGGAGGAAAATGCAATTCAATGGCACGAGCAAACTGAGGATTCAGAATAACAATCCAAATTTTTTTAATTTTAATTATTAACAATACTGTGACAATAAATAAGATTGGTGTAACTAGTTGGCAAGTTGGCCTGGCACACAGGCTGGCAGGCAGGAGGAAAATGCAATTCAAGGACACTAGTAGACTGCAGATTGACAGTCAAAACAGTGATGATTGACAATTTTTGCAATACTGTTAAAAGAAATATGATTGCTGGCACTAATTGGCTAGTTGGGCCTGGCACACAGGCTGGCAGGCAGGAGGAAAGTGCAATTCAATGGCACGAACAAACGGAGGATTCAGAACAACAATCAAATTTAATACTGTGACAATAAATATGATTGGTGTAAATAGTTGGCAAGTCGGCCTGGCACACAGGCTGGCAGGCAGGAGGAAAGTGCAATTCAATGGCACGAGCAAACTGAGGATTCAGAACAACAATCAATTTTTTTTTTAATTTTAATTAATAACAATACTGTGACAACAAATATGATTAGTGTAAATAGTTGGCAAGTCGGCCTGGCACACAGGCTGGCAGGCAGGAGGAAAGTGCAATTCAATGGCATGAGCAAACTGAGGATTCAGAACAACAATCAAAAATTTTTTAATTTTAATTATTAACAATACTGTGACAACAAATATGATTGGTGTAAATAGTTGGCAAGTCGGCCTGGCACACAGGCTGGCAGGCAGGAGGAAAATGCAATTCAAGGACGCTAGTAGACTGCAGATTAACAGTCAAAACAGTGATGATTGACAATTTTTGCAATACTGTTAAAAGAAATATGATTGCTGGCACTAATTGGCTAGTTAGGCCTGGCACACAGGCTGGCAGGCAGGAGGAAAGTGCAATTCAATGGCACGAGCAAACTGAGGCCTAGATTTGGAGTTTTGTCGGTAAAGACCCGCGTAGCTAACGCCAGCTTTTTTCTGGCCGCACCATAAAAATAACTCTGGTATTGAGAGTCCACATAAAGGCTGCGTTAGGCTCCAAAAAAGGAGCGTAGAGCATATTTAACGCAGCTTCAACTCTCGATACCAGAGTTGCTTACGCAAGCAGCCAGCCTCAAAAACGTTCTTGTGCACGATTCTCCCATAGAAAACAATGGGGCTGTTTGAGCTGAAAAAAAACCTAACTCCTGCAAAAAAGCCGCGTTCAGCTCCTAACGCAGCCCCATTGTTTGCTATGCGGAAACACTTCCTACGTCTGCACCTAACACTCTAACATGTACCCCGAGTCTAAACACCCCTAACCTTACACTTATTAACCCCTATTCTGCCGCCCCCGCTATCGCTGAACCCTGCATATTATTATTAACCCCTAATCTGCCGCTCCGTAAACTGCCGCTACTTACATTATCCCTATGTTCCCCTAATCTGCTGCCCTAACATCGCCGACCCCTATATTATATTTATTAACCCCTAATCTGCCCCCCACAACGTCGCCTCCACCTGCCTACACTTATTAACCCCTAATCTGCCGACCGGACCGCACCGCTATTATTATAAAGTTATTAACCCCTAATCCGCCTCACTAACCCTATAATAAATAGTATTAACCCCTAATCTGCCCTCCCTAACATCGCCGACACCTAACTTCAAACATTAACCCCTAATCTGCTGACTGGAGCTCACCGCTATTCTAATAAATGTATTAACCCCTAAAGCTAAGTCTAACCCTAACACTAACACCCCCTAAATTAAATATAATTTAAATCTAACGAAATTAATTAACTCTTATTAAATAAATTATTCCTATTTAAAGCTAAATACTTACCTGTAAAATAAATCCTAATATAGCTACAATATAAATTATAATTATATTATAGCTATTTTAGGATTTATATTTATTTTACAGGTAACTTTGTATTTATTTTAACCAGGTACAATAGCTATTAAATAGTTAAGAACTATTTAATAGCTAAAATAGTTAAAATAATTACAAAATTACCTGTAAAATAAATCCTAACCTAAGTTCCAATTAAACCTAACACTACACTATCAATAAATTAATTAAATAAACTACCTACAATTACCTACAATTAACCTAACACTACACTATCAATAAATTAATTAAATACAATTCCTACAAATAAATACAATAAAATAAACTAGCTAAAGTACAAAAAATAAAAAAGAACTAAGTTACAAAAAATAAAAAAATATTTACAAACATAAGAAAAATATTACAACAATTTTAAACTAATTACACCTACTCTAAGCCCCCTAATAAAATAACAAAGCCCCCCAAAATAAAAAAATGCCCTACCCTATTCTAAATTACTAAAGTTCAAAGCTCTTTTACCTTACCAGCCCTGAACAGGGCCCTTTGCAGGGCATGCCCCAAGAAATTCAGCTCTTTTGCCTGTAAAAAAAAACATACAATACCCCCCCCCAACATTACAACCCACCACCCACATACCCCTAATCTAACCCAAACCCCCCTTAAATAAACCTAACACTAAGCCCCTGAAGATCATCCTACCTTGTCTTCACCTCACCGGGTATCACACCGATCCGTCCAGAAGAGCTCCTCCGATGTCCTGATCCAAGCCCAAGCGGGGGGCTGAAGAGGTCCATGATCCGGCTGAAGTCTTCATCCAAGCGGGGCAGAAGAGGTCTTCCATCCGATTGAAGTCTTCATCCAAGCGGCATCCATCCGGAGCGAAGCGGCAGCATCCTGAAGACCTCCGACGCGGAACATCCATCCTGGCCGACGACTGAACGACGAATGACAGTTCCTTTAAATGACGTCATCCAAGATGGCGTCCCTCGAATTCCGATTGGCTGATAGGATTCTATCAGCCAATCGGAATTAAGGTAGGAATATTCTGATTGGCTGATGGAATCAGCCAATCAGAATCAAGTTCAATCCGATTGGCTGATCCAATCAGCCAATCAGATTGAGCTTGCATTCTATTGGCTGTTCCGATCAGCCAATAGAATGCGAGCTCAATCTGATTGGCTGATCAGATCAGCCAATCGGATTGAACTTGATTCTGATTGGCTGACTCCATCAGCCAATCAGAATATTCCTACCTTAATTCCGATTGGCTGATAGAATCCTATCAGCCAATCGGAATTCGAGGGACGCCATCTTGGATGACGTCATTTAAAGGAACCGTCATTCGTCGTTCAGTCGTCGGCCAGGATGGATGTTCCGCGTCGGAGGTCTTCAGGATCCTGCCGCTCCGCTCCGGATGGATGACCATAGAAGATCCCGCTTGGATGAAGACTTCAATCGGATGGAAGACCTCTTCTGCCCCGCTTGGATGAAGACTTCAGCCGGATCATGGACCTCTTCAGCCCCCCGCTTGGGCTTGGATCAGGACATCGGAGGAGCTCTTCTGGACAGATCGGTGAACCCGGTGAGGTGAAGACAAGGTAGGAAGATCTTCAGGGGCTTAGTGTTAGGTTTATTTAAGGGGGTTTGGGTTAGATTAGGGGTATGTGGGTGGTGGGTTGTAATGTTGGGGGGCTTGGGTATTGTTTTTTTTACAGGCAAAAGAGCTGAACTTCTTGGGGCATGCCCCGCAAAGGGCCCTGTTCAGGGCTGGTAAGGTAAAAGAGCTTTGAACTTTAGTAATTTAGAATAGGGTAGGGCATTTTTTTAATTTGGGGGGCTTTGTTATTTTATTAGGGGGCTTAGAGTAGGTGTAATTAGTTTAAAATTGTTGTAATATTTTTCTTATGTTTGTAAATATTTTTTTATTTTTTGTAACTTAGTTCTTTTTTATTTTTTGTACTTTAGCTAGTTTATTTTATTTAATTGTATTTAATTGTATTTATTTGTAGGAATTGTATTTAATTAATTTATTGATAGTGTAGTGTTAGGTTAATTGTAGGTAATTGTAGGTAGTTTATTTAATTAATTTATTGATAGTGTAGTGTTAGGTTTAATTGTAACTTAGGTTAGGATTTATTTTACAGGTAATTTTGTAATTATTTTAACTATTTTAGCTATTAAATAGTTCTTAACTATTTAATAGCTATTGTACCTGGTTAAAATAAATACAAAGTTACCTGTAAAATAAATATTAATCCTAAAATAGCTATAATATAATTATAATTTATATTGTAGCTATATTAGGATTTATTTTACAGGTAAGTATTTAGCTTTAAATAGGAATAATTTATTTAATAAGAGTTAATTAATTTCGTTAGATTTAAATTATATTTAACTTAGGGGGGTGTTAGTGTTAGGGTTAGACTTAGCTTTAGGGGTTAATACATTTATTAGAATAGCGGTGAGCTCCAGTCGGCAGATTAGGGGTTAATGTTTGAAGTTAGGTGTCGGCGATGTTAGGGAGGGCAGATTAGGGGTTAATACTATTTATTATAGGGTTAGTGAGGCGGATTAGGGGTTAATAACTTTATAATAATAGCGGTGCGGTCCGCTCGGCAGATTAGGGGTTAATAAGTGTAGGCAGGTGGAGGCGACGTTGAGGGGGCAGATTAGGGGTTAATAAATATAATATAGGGGTCGGCGGTGTTAGGGGCAGCAGATTAGGGGTACATAAGTATAACGTAGGTGGCGGCGCTTTGCGGTCGGCAGATTAGGGGTTAATTATTGTAGGTAGCTGGCGGCGACGTTGTGGGGGGCAGGTTAGGGGTTAATAAATATTATATAGGGGTCGGCGGTGTTAGGGGCAGCAGATTAGGGGTACATAAGTATAACGTAGGTGGCGGTCGGCAGATTAGGGGTTAAAAAAAATTAATCGAGTGTCGGCGATGTGGGGGGACCTCGGTTTAGGGGTACATAGGTAGTTTATGGGTGTTAGTGTACTTTAGACTACAGTAGTTAAGAGCTTTATAAACCGGCGTTAGCCCAGAAAGCTCTTAACTACTGACTTTTTTCCTGCGGCTGGAGTTTTGTCGTTAGATGTCTAACGCTCACTTCAGACATGACTCTAAATACCGGAGTTAGAAAGATCCCATTGAAAAGATAGGATACGCAATTGACGTAAGGGGATCTGCGGTATGGAAAAGTCGCGGCTGAAAAGTGAGCGTTAGACCCTTTTTTGAGTGACTCCAAATACCGGAGGTAGCCTAAAACCAGCGTTAGGAGCCTCTAACGCTGGTTTTCACGGCTAACGCCAAACTCCAAATCTAGGCCTGAGGATTCAGAACAACAATCAAAAATTTTTTAATTTTAATTATTAACAATACTGTGACAACAAATATGATTGGTGTAAATAGTTGGCAAGTCGGCCTGGCACAAAGGCTGGCAGGCAGGAGGAAAATGCAATTCAATGGCACGAGCAAACTGAGGATTCACAACAACAATCAAAATTTTTTTAATTTTAATTATTAACAATACTGTGACAACAAATATGATTGGTGTAAATAGTTGGCAAGTCGGCCTGGCACACAGGTTGGCAGGCAGGAGGAAAGTGCAATTCAATGGCACGAGCAAACTGAGGATTCAGAATAACAATCCAAAAATGTTTAATTTTAATTATTAACAATACTGTGACAACAAATAAGATTGGTGTAACTAGTTGGCAAGTCGGCCTGGCACACAGGCTGGCAGGCAGGAGGAAAATGCAATTCGAGGACACTAGTAGACTGCAGATTGACAGTCAAAACAGTGATGATTGACAATTTTTTATATACTGTTAAAAGAAATATGATTGCTGGCACTAATTGGCTAGTTGGGCTTGGCACACAGGCTGGCAGGCAGGAGGAAAGTGCAATTCAATGGCACGAGAAAACTGAGGATTCAGAATAACAATCAAAAAATGTTTTATTTTAAATAATAACAATACTGTGACAACAAATATGATTGGTGTAACTAGTTGGCAAGTCGGCCTGGCACACAGGCTGGCAAGCAGGAGGGAACTGCAATTCAATGGCACTACTAGACTACAGATTCACAGTCAAAAAAGTGATGATTTACAATTTTTTCAATACTGTTTAAACAACTATAATTGGTGGCACTAATTGGCTAGTTGGGACTGGAACACAGGCTGCCAGGCAGGAGGAAACTGAAATTCAATGGCACTAGGAGACTGAAGATTTGCAGTCAAAAAAATTATGATTTAAATTTTTTTATATACTGTTACAAGAAATATGATTGGTGGCACTAATTGGCTAGTTGGGCCTGGCACACAGGCTGGCAGGCAGGAGGAAAGTGCAATTCAATGGCACAAGCAATATGATGATTCACAATCGAACAATGTTTAATTTTAAATATTAACAATACTGTTACAACAACTATGATTGGTGGCACTAATTGGCTAGTTTGGGCCTGGCACACAGGCTGGCAGGCAGGAGGAAACTGCAATTCAATGGCACTAGGAGACTGAAGATTTGCAGTCAAAAAAATTATGATTTAAAATTTTTTATATACTGTTACAAGAAATATGATTGTTGGCACTAATTGGCTAGTTGGGTCTGGCACACAGGCTGGCAGGCAGGAGGAAAGTGCAATTCAATGGCACGAGCAAACTGATGAATCACAAGCGAACAATTTGTAATTTTAAAGATTAACAATACTGCTACAACAACTATGATTGGTGGCACTAATTGGCTAGTTGGGCCTGGCACACAGGCTGGCAGGCAGGAGGGAACTGCAATTCAATGGCACTACTAGACTGCAGATTCACAGTCAAAAAAGTGATGATTCACAATGTTTTCAATACTGTTACAACAACTAAGATTGGTGGCACTAATTGGCTAGTTGGGCCTGGCACACAGGCTGGCAGATATGAGTCGTGGCTGGTAGGTAGGGCAGCAATTTAACACAGTATGCTGTGTAATTGAGAAAAACACAGGCCTGATAGAAAATTTAGTTAGATTACACTAGCAAAATAATTTAAAATTTTATATTTTAATATTAAAATAATGTTAAGAAGTGCACATATGAGTGGTCGCACTGGCTGGCTGCTACGTAGGGCAGCAATTAACAACAGTATGCTGTGTAAGTCAGATAGACAGTTAGACACAGGCCTGATAGAAAATAAAATTAGATTACACTAGTATAATGATTTAAAGATTTTTTGGGGGAATTTAAAGAAAAAGGTTAAGCACATATGAGTCGTGGCTGATAGCCTTGGAAGGGCAGCTATTAAAAACAGTAGGCTCTGTAAGTCAGATACACACACGCCCAGGGATTGGCACAGACAAAGGCTGTGGTGGACATTTTCTAAAGTACAGACCTTAGTGAAGGACACCAAGATACATTTGATATTAAAAACATTATTTTATAGTGCTTGGTGTTATTATACTGATGCAGATACCACTGATTCTATAATCAGCCCTCCTCCGGCTATACCCATGTGCGAGTGTCACTACTGTGTCATTATATAGTGCTGGGTGTTATTATACTGATGTAGATACCACTGACCCTATAACCAGCCCTCCTCTGGCTATACCCATGTGCCAGTGTCACTACTGTGTCATTATATAGTGCTGGGTGTTATTATACTGATGCAGATACCACTGATTCTATAACCAGACCTCCTCTGGCTATACCCATGTGCCAGTGTCACTACTGTGTCATTATATAGTGCTGGGTGTTATTATACTGATGCAGATACCACTGACCCTATAACCAGCCCTTGTCTGGCTATACGCATGTACCTGTGTCACTACTGTGTTTTTGTATAGAGCTGGGTATTATTATACAGATGCAGATAAACATCCAGTATTTCACTTAGACTTTATTTATTCCATAACTTATCACCCAATATCGCTAGCAGTCTCTTGACATGCCATTAACTTTACTCACACTACATATTTGTGTTTAATTCCTATTATTTAATCAGAAAGAAAATATATACTAAGGTTGTGGCGAACACTGCAAGGGCTAGTCATGGACACCAGTGTCCGTGTACGGACACCTTGCCTATCCCTGCACACGCCTGATAGAAAAAACAATTAGATTACACTAGAAAAATGATTTAATTTTTTTTTTGTTGGGGAAATTAAAAAAAGGTTAAACACATATGAGTCGTGGCTCATAGACTAGGGAGGGCAGCAAGTAAACACAGTATGCTCTGTAAGTCAGCAAAACACACAGGCCTGATAGAAAATGATATTAGATTACACTAACAAAAAAATTTAAATTTTTTTTTTTTTTTTTTTAAATAAGGTGAAGCAGATATGAGTGGTGGCTGCCTGGCACGGAGCAATTAACCAAAAGACTGAAAAAAACTGAAGTATATTAATGCTGTGTGAGCCTGACAGACACAGGCCTGATAGAAAATGTAATTAGATTACACTAGCAAAATGATTTAAAATTTATTTTTAAAATTTAAAATAATGTTATAAGCGGATATGACCACTGGTGGCTGGCACAGAGCAATGAACCAGAGTATATGCTGTGTGACACAGGCCTGATAGAAAATGAAAATAAATTACACTAGCAAAATAATTTCAAATTTTTGTTGGTTAAATTTAAACTAATGTTGTTAGGCAGATATCAGTGGTGGCAGTAATCACAGCATATACTGTGAGCCTTACACACAGGCTGAAAGCCAGGCAAATGCTAATAAAAATACGAAAAAAAAACCAAAAAAAAAACGGCTCGGATTATAGCCCTAAAAAGGGCTTTTTGGGGTGCTGTCCTTGCAGCAGAGATGAGTCCTTCAGGACTGTAGTGGACACTAAATACACTAGCCTAGCTATCTATTTCCCTATAATGTCAGCAGCAGCAACACAAAACGTCCTCTCACTAACAAAGCAAGGTCGTTATGAGTCTAATATGGCTGCTGCCAACAAGAGGGGAGGGTCTGTGAGGGAGTGTCTGATGCTGATTGGCTCTAATGTGTCAGAAGGCTGTGACATACAGGGTCAAAGTTTCCTCAATGATGACACATAGGAGGCGGATCGAACATCGCATGTGTTCGCCCACAGCCGCAAACGCGAACATACTATGTTCGCCGTGAACCGTTCGCGGGTGAACAGTTCGGGACATCACTAGTTAGCAATTCAACCTCTGTACTATCTATTATAGATTTTTTCTCTAATTTCAATCCCTTCGGTATTAGTTTCCATTTGTTATTCCTTTCTAGGTTGTTGCTATCATGCCAATTAAGAATCTGTTTTCGGCTTAATTTTTCTAATTCTACTAATAGCTGTTTGGGATCCACTGTACATATTTCTTCTTGATGTCCTAATGGTTCTTCAGTAATAGTTAAATTCCTTGATCTTTTACTGGGATCAAAATAATCCCATTACTTTAACTCTTCCATTGTTGTAAATATAAAGATTAGTTTTTAAATCAGTAAATAGATATTTGATACTATGTTATTATAATAATTGGTTAGGACAACTCTAAGTTAATTCTATTGGCAATTAATCCAAAATGCTAGGATGTTCCCTGCTGCCTCCTATTAGGGTAAAAAGTAGTATAGTGTAGAAGATGTGTATAGGAATGGTGCTGGGAATACCTAGATTAAATAACAGGTGAGGAATGTAAATGCCGCCTTAGAAATCCTATCAAATGTGAGAAGTTTCCCTATAAACTAATCACCTGATAGAGGAATTATGGTAAATAAATAATTGGGATAAGGGAAAAGGAGGGGTTTCTAGTGGCGCAACACTCGGTTAAAAAAAAACAAAAAAAACAAAAGGGAGTAATAGATCCACTTCTATAATCCTATAACAAAAATTCACACGTTATTGGTATGAAAGGACCCCTCAATATTATGATAAAAGTACAAAGGTAACGATAAATATGTTTTAAGTTGAATAGAAGAAATGTTAGCGTAGTGAATAAATGATACACTAAAAACAAATGAATGTAAATGGCTACGTGTATACACAATCATACATTGTAGCGTACATGTGATAATACAGTATTCTACATACAGTATATATAAGTAATTCAACAGTTAGTGTGAATACCCTAGTATGCAGTATACAGACAAAATAATAAATGCAGAGTAAATTATTTGCGGTAGAATTAGACTATAATTCAGATGTAGATATCTTGCATAAATACTGTGTACTGCAGATCTTATCAAAATAAATAAAATGTTTGTATCTATCAACAAAAAAAAGAGAACAGAAAATACAACAACATCAGTATGTATTTCTCCTGTGTGGTTGAACAACCAATTACAAGTAAATAAACATGTAGAGAAATGGACGACTTTGAACAACAGGTCCCGTTGGGAGTCTACTTACACTCCTTTACATCAATCCTATGAGGTAAGTGCCGCGTAGTGCAACGGGAGTCCCTTTGGATCACAGCTGCAAGTTGTGCCAAGATGTCTTCTGGAAAAGCTTCCCCTCTTCAAGACTCGTTCCCAAGCATATATGGAATATAAAAAGAGAGCAAACAATAGCGCAACTCTGTATAAAATTGAGACACAATTTATTATAATAAAAGATATATGCTTACATTAAAAACCCTCAATAACATATGAGGTAATAGTCTAATTCTACCGCAAATAATTTAGTCTGCGTTTATTATTTTGTCTGTATACTGCATACTAGGGTATTCACACTAACTGTTGAATTACTTATATATACTGTATGTAGAATACTGTATTATCACATGTACGCTACAATGTATGATTGTGTATACACATAGCCATTTACATTTATTTGTTTTTAGTGTATCATTTATTCACTACTCTAACATTTCTTCTATTCAACTTAAAACATATTTATGGTTACCTTTGTACTTTTATCATAATATTGAGGGGTCCTTTCATACCAATAACTTGTGTATTTTTGTTATAGGATTATAGAAGTGGATCTATTACTCCGCTTTTTTTTTTTTAACCAACGAGTGTTGCGACACTAGAACCCCCCCCCCCCTCCTTTTCCCTTATCCCAATTATTTATTTACCATAATTCCTCTATCAGGTGATTAGTTTATAGGGAAACTTCTCACATTTGATAGGATTTCTAAGGCGGCATTTACATTCCTCACCTGTTATTTAATCTAGCTATTCCCAGCGCCATTCCTATACACATCTTCTACACTACACTAGTAATGGGATTATTTTGATCCCAGTAAAAGATCAAGGAATTTAACTATTACTGAAGAATCATTAGGACATCAAGAAGAAATATGTACAGTGGATCCCAAACAGCTATTAGTAGAATTAGAAAAATTAAGCCGAAAACAGATTCTTAATTGGCATGATAGCAACAACCTAGAAAGGAATAACAAATAGAAACTAATACCGAAGGGATTGAAATTAGAGAAAAAATCTATAATAGATAGTACAGAGGTTGAATTGCTAACTCAATGGGATAATGCACTGGAGGAATGTTCTTTAAAGTTTATAGATATCTTGATCAGATTTAGAAACAAGAAAGTTCAAACTTTGGGAAAACAGATAAAAGGGATACGTGAAAAACTAAATCTCTTTAACCCCTTAATGACCACAGCACTTTTCCATTTTCTGTCCGTTTGGGACCAAGGCTATTTTTACATTTTTGCAGTGTTTGTGTTTAGCTGTAATTTTCGTCTTACTCATTTACTGTACCCACACATATTATATACCGTTTTTCTCACCATTAAATGAACTTTCTAAAGATACCATTATTTTCATCATATCTTATAATTTACTATAAAAAAATTATAAAATATGAGGAAAAAGTGAAAAAAAAACACTTTTTCTAACTTTGACCCCCAAAATCTGTTACACATCTGCAACCACCAAAAAACAACCATGCTACATAGTTTCTAAATTTTGTCCTGAGTTTAGAAATACCCAATTTTTACATGTTCTTTGCTTTTTGTGCAAGTTATAGGGCCATAAATACAAGTAGCTCTTTGCTATTTCCAAACCACTTTTTTTCAAAATTAGCGCTAGTTACATTAGAACACTAATATCTTTCAGGAATCCCTGAATAACCATTGACATGTACATATTTTTTTTTAGAAGACATCCCAAAGTATTGATCTAGGCCCATTTTGGTATATTTTATGCCACCATTTCACCGCCAAATGCGATCAAATACAAAAAATCATTCACTTTTTCACAAATTTTTTCACAAACTTTCGGTTTCTCACTGAAATTATTTACAAAAAGCTTGTGCAATTATGGCATAAATGGTTGTAAATGCTTCTCTGGGATCCCCTTTGTTCAGAAATAGCAGACATATATGGCTTTGGCATTGATTTTTGGTAATTAGAAGACTGTTAAATGCTGCTGCGCACCACACGTGTATTCTGTCCATCAGTGCAGGGGTTAATCAGAGAGCTTGTAGGGAATGTGTAGGGTTAATTTTAGCTTTAGTGTAGTGTAGTAGACAACCCAAAGTATTGATCTAGGCCCATTTTGGTATATTTCATGCCACCATTTCACCGCCAAATGCGATCAAATAAAAATAAATTGTTTCCTTTTTAACAAACTTTAGGTTTCTCACTGAAATTATTTACAAACAGCTTGTGCAATTATGGCACAAATGGTTGTAAATGCTTCTCTGGGATCCCCTTTGTTCAGAAATAGCAGACATATGTGGCTTTGGTGTTGCTTTTGATAATTAGAAGGCTGCTAAATGCAGCTGCGCACCACACGTGTATTATGGCTAGCAGTGAAGGGGTTAATTAGGTAGCTTGTAGGGAGTTTGCAGGGTTAATTTTAGCTTTAGTGTAGGGATCAGCCTCCCACCTGACACATCAGACCCCCTGATCCCTCCCAAACAGCTCTCTTCCCTCCCCCACCCCACAATTGTTCCCGCCATCTTAAGTACTGGCAGAAAGTCTGCCAGTACTGTACTAATATAAAAGGTATATTTGTTTTTTGGGGGGTTTTAATAGCATATTTACATATGCTGCTATGTAGAATCCCCCCTTAGCCCCCAATATCATGGATCCCCCATCAAACAGTTATCTAACCCTCCCCCTCTAGCCTAATGGGCGCCATCTTGGGTACTGGCAGCTGTCTGCCAGTACCCAGTTAAGTAAAAAAAAAAGATTCTTTAATTTTAAGCTACTTTCTGTAGTGTAGCTACCCCCCACACCCCACCCCCCCTCCCAGAACCCTTTGATTACTTTATAAATAAAATTCCCCCCCCCCTTTTCTCCCAATGTATTATTTTACTTTTCTGTAGGGTAGCAGCTCCCACCCGCTCCCGCCCCGTGCACGTGAATGCCCGCCACCCCTGTGCACATGCGCGCATCCCCGCGTGCCCCCGGGTACTCCCGCCTCCGATCCCGCCACCCTCCACATGATCACGGGCCCATTGCAGGCCGCCCACCCGCCTCCCTGTTTCGCTCCCACCCACCAACGATGCTCCGGTGCAGAGAGGGCCACAGAGTGGCTCTCTCTGCATCGGAGGCTTGTAAAGGGGTATTGCAGGATGCCTCCATATCGAGGCATCACTGCAATACCCTCAGAGCTGCTGGAAGCGATCGCAATCGCTTCCAGCACTCTGTTAGACAACTGACGTACCATGTACGCCTATTGTCATTAACTGCTTGTTAATGCATGACGTACCTGGTACGTCAGTTGTCATTAAGGGGTTAAAGGAGATATTTATTACAGCAAATTAGACAAAAGAAAATAAACTCAAAATTGAGAAATTTGATAAAGTGGTAGAATCTAAAAAACTTAATAAATTCTATAGAGATTTTAATTTAAATAAAAAAGAAATGGAAAGGAATGAAGATATGGATATCTCGAATAGTAATACACCAAATACCTCGAATGGAGATGAAGATGTTTTTAACTGGTTACAAAGAGATTCACCAAATTTTTCAGTGAATCAACAATATAGGGAACTAAATGAAAGTATAACAAATACTGTCACAAAGAATAAAGATACCATCCGAATAAAGAGTGGGGAGAATAGACAGATATCACATGCTAATACAAACAAAAATAATAAAAAGAATGGCAATACTAGAAGGTTCTCAGATAAAAATCAGTATAAATGGAGAAAACCACGAGAAAATGTAAGTTATCACAATGGAAGAAATTTTAATAGGTGGGAACAAAATAAATATCAACAACAAAACACCACGAATGATGGGAGAATATATCAGTCCCACTACAATCCAAGAATGGAGCGTGAGGTTAAATATCACAGTTATAATAATAACTACTTTAAAGATAAACAAGTAAGGGGTAAGGAATCCAAACCTCTTTATAGACAAAATAATTATTCCAACTGGGATAAAAGGAAATTGGAGAGACTGGAGGGGAGAGATGAATATGGCGATTATGAATATAAAGAAAGACACCAAGAAAACAAATATCACCATCATTTTTTAGACAACAGCCCAAAGAAGATAGAAAGAAACAAGGGGAATCAAATATTTGTAATCCAAAAACCCCCCACAATGGAGAACAAGGGGCCTGAAGTGAGGCAACAAAGATTTAGGGGATGCAGAGGAGGAGGAAAGAACAGGAGCAAAAAGGAAGAAGTCGGTACAGATACTACAAACAAAGATGTAGAAACTAAAATATTCAACTTGTCCAATAAAATCTTTTCAGACAAAGAAATGAAAGTTCTACAGAAGGGATTATCATTTGCTCCTACAAAAGGGCAGAATCTCTTCCAACTGTTTCTAGACCTAAATAAATTTACGGGGAGCTTGACCCTAAAAAGGCATTTTGAAAAATATAAAAATAAAAACTTAGAAGAGTCTGATGAGAATAAAGAATGTCTTCAGACTATACAAGAAATTGATATTAATACCCTCAATATATTAATTTCTCTCGAAGATGAAAATATTGATTTACCTGAGATGGGAGAAGAGTTAGAACAACAGAAAAAATAAATCCATACGGATCTAAAACCAAGATCCACATGTTTTCCTGTTCACACTAAAGGTAACTATATACCAGTATTCTCAACAATGGTACAGGAGGATTTTGACATTCTTTGCAAAAATTATAAAATAAAAAAGGACAATATGGACAAAAAGGATAAAGAGTTTAAAAAAAACACCTAGAAAAGGATAAGAACATACTAATCCGCGAAGTGGACAAAGGAGGGGGTATGGTAATTCAAAATATGGAAGATTACCTTAAGGAAGCCTATTGGATGCTATATGATGTAAACACATATAGTAAATTAGTGGGGAATCCAACAAAGAAATATCTAACAGAATATAAACATCTATTAGATAACGCGAAACATCAAGGTATACTTAATGAGGAGGAAAGTACATATCTAAGAAACAACACACCAACAACAGCCATTTTTTGCCATCTTCCCAAGGTCCACAAAGATCTGGACAACCCCCCGGGAAGAATCATAGTCTCCGGGATAGATTTCCTAACGTCAAGATTGTCTGAATATATCAATATTTTTTTACAAGCACTGGTGCCAGAAATGAAGTCTTTTTAAGAGATACTCCAGATACAATGGAGATATTAAATAAAATTAAATAGGAGTAAGGCTACATCTGGGTTACACTAGATGTGAGTGCCCTCTATACCAACATACCCCACGATAAAGGTATAAAGACAATTGATTATTTGCTAAAAGGGAAAACAACCTTATCAAATGATCATCAAGGATTCATATTGGAGTCAGTCAAGTTCATTTTGGAAAGAAACTTCTTTCTATTTGAAGAAAAATATTTCCTCCAAATAAATGGCATGGCAATGGGGACAAAATTTGCCCCCAGCTATGCCAATTTATACATGGGAGCCTGGGAGGAAGAAAATATTTGGCATAACAACAAATATCTCCCCAATATAGTCATCTGGGGAAGATATATTGATGACATCATCTTCATTTGGAAGGGGACAGAAATAGACTTAGACATCTTTATTAAACAATTGAATGTAAATGAGTATAATCTTTCATTTACAGGAAAAAGAAGTACCACTGAGATAGATTTTTTAAATGTGATATTTTTTCAAGAGAACCAACAGATACAGACCAAATTATATAAAAAAAGATATGTACAAAAATGGCTATCTTCATCCCCAAAGTGGCCACAATCGTAAATGGATTGACAACATACCAATGGGACAAAATCAAAGATTAAAGAGAAATTGTTCCAAGAAGGAGGATTTTGAACAGGAGGCAAACAACCTCACAAAAAAGATTTATAGCGAGGGGGTATAATAAATATAAAATGAAAAGTATCCTGGAAAGAGTTAAAACAATGGATAGAGCCACTTTACTTAACACAGGAAAAACAAAAAAGACACAACATATGGATATAAATCACAATACGGTAAACTTCATCACTACGTTCAACGAAGGATTTACAAAAATTAGAAACATTATAATGAAACACTGGGATATCCTGAAAAAGGATGATTTACTTAAAAAGGTAACAGAAAAAGCACCCAAAGTGATTTATAGAAAGAATCGGAATCTCAAAAATATTTTAGCACCTAGTCAGCTAAAAGGAGATTCTGATATGAAGAAAGATTGGCTTAGTAAATCCACAATTGGATTTTATAAATGTAACAGACGTAATTGTATAGCCTGTGAACATCATTATATGAGAAACAAGCCTACCAAGAAAATATTGTCCACAACTATCAAAAAAAGTTATGAAATCACTAGTCTCTGTAACTGCAAAACTGAAAATGTTGTCTATTTATTGAAATGTGGGTGTAGCCTGCAGTATGTGGGTCGCACCACAAGACCCTATAAAAAAAAGGTTATTGGAACATCTTAATAATATAGAGGCGGGAGAGAAAACCCATAATCTCTCAGCCCACTATCTAAAGAAACATAATAAAGATCCAGGTTGTTTAAGAGGAACTGTCCTTGAATATATCCCCGAAAGAAAAAGAGGAGGAAATAGGGAATTTGAACTTCGAAAAAAGGAAACCTTTTGGATCTATACACTACAAACATTGGCTCCCCAGGGTTTTAACAAGGATGTAGATCTTACTGCATTTTTGGTCTAATTTATATAATGTTTGTGTCTTTTTATCTGTTTTTTCATATGTATTGACTTTTTAATAATAAAAACATCAACAAAAATACAAATATTAAATCAGTAATTCATATTTATTGTTTTAATATTTTTTAATATAAACAAATCGATCCAAGATAAATATCACTCAATTCCAAAATTAATAATAATATATTAAATATTGATAAGACTGTTTACCAATACCCCTTATATATTTATTTAATTCCCCATTGCTTATTCATATCAGTGCTATTCAGGCAACAATAAAACAAAATAACAAAACAAAATTCAAACATTAATTCTGTTAGTTTTGATAATTAATGGGTAATACCATAGGTTGCAATATAACAGTATAACAGTATTACAAATATATTTATTGAAGACAATCAGTTGCAGTAAGAATAATTTATTGCTTATCATCTGTCCAAAACGATAATATAAATGCTAGTTTATGGCACAAAAATTTTGTTACGCTGATTGAGATAGCTATCCTCCCTCTTATACTAATAGCTGTTATTGGTATTTACTAAAAAAAACACATGCAGATATCGCTAATCTATTGAGCTAAATGAAAGGTGATACCTGCATTTGTAGTCTACACACAATTGTTCTAACTTTGAATTGATTAATGCTAGAATTTCAATAATAAGTGGGCGCTAGTTTATTTAGTGTAATCGTTAGATTTTAATATTTATTGGAATATACGTCTCTCTGTTTTTACACAACCTATCTTATAATGACCCTTTCTTTAAGGAATACAATTTTGTCAAAAGCATTCACAATATTTAGTAATCCATATATATATACAAATGATACAAATTGGTTATATAATATTAAATACCATCTTTTCTTTATACTAATATTGCTCTATCTATTTGTAAATTTGGTAAGCATTCATAATAAATATGCAGCCATAAGATAGTGCTCACGGAAGCAGTGCAACATTTTCTACAAATATGTAGTAAGCGATCCAGCGTAATAATTTCTTTTCATTACTTTGGTAAAACAATGTTATAATTACTATTTTGGTTATTGAATATGTTTTTATATTACGCAGGTACAGCTAGCAATTCTGTCTTTTGTAACTTACATTAGCTATTGAAATACGTTATATACATACAAAAATGTTATGACTATGTTTACAAACGATAGCACTGCCAATGAACTGAATGACATACCACGTGATACCAGCACACGTGGATTTTACGTAACAGTGCCAATTCTGAATCAATGAATGACGGACTAAAAAGGGGGCTTGCCGCCGCCCCGCTTGTCCTTTTTAAACGAGTTTCTAATGGCAAACGGTGATAGCCTCTGAGGAAGAAGGTTGTGTGTTCCCTTCGAAACGCGTCAGGACCTTTATTACTTGTTTGCACATGGTGCACTCTTCGAATCCAGGACATTTTATACCTTTGATGCAATGTATGGCAATAATAGCTATTAATTACCTCATATGTTATTGAGGGTTTTTAATATAAGCATATATCTTTTACTATAATAAATTGTGTGTCAATTTTAAATTATTGTTTGCTCTCTTATTTATATGCCATATATGCTTGGGAACGAGTTTTGAAGAGGGGAAGCTTTTCCAGAAGACATCTTGGCACAACTTGCAGCTGTGATCCAAAGGGACTCCCCTTGCACTACACAGCACTTACCTCATAGGATTGAGGTAAAGGAGTGTAAGAAGACTCCCAAAGGGACCTTGTTAGGAATTGTTAGCATGACCAGCGCCATTTTGTCTTAGGCATTCATCTTGTCTAAAGAAGCTTTAATTATAGCAGTTATTATGTAGTGAGAAATATGCTGATTTTAGTAAGAATTGTAGTAGTTTTATTGGCCTTGTAAATGTTCCTGGCAAGGCGCCTGGAAGTCCGTTATCTAGGTAAGATGGCCAAACGACCTTGCTTTGAGCTGAACTATGCGCCCAGTATTTTCGCTACTGTTATAAGAAACACTCCTTCATACTTCTCTTTCTCTCATATATTTCAATAAGCTTCTTTTGTTCATGAAATATGGTATGATATGACACGGCCATAACGTGTCATCATGTTAACCCCATATGCTGTATCTGTCGCCTATAAGACATGCTTTGTATCTTTCAATAAACAGAATGGTTTTAGATCTTTGCTGTGTGGTCTGAGTCTGTTTTAAGGATATCCTTATCAGATAATCTATTCATTTCCAGCTGGTACGGTGTGCCCGAGTCCTAGGCCTGAACTGACACTCCCCCCCGAAAACAACACCTAACAGTTTCTGGTGTCAGCTCGTAGGATTCGCACTGGGTAAGTAGATGAGTGTTTTTTACTCTACGTTCCCTCTGTGAATCTGAACCTAAATTTAGTTGGTTTTATTTTTGTAATAGGTGTTGGTTATATATGATAAAGGGTTAAGGGATTCCTGCAGTAAAGAAAGAAGCAGGGTTTGTGCGGAGGTTCTTAGTCCTGCCGGCACTTGTGATAAATCTCTCTAGACAGGTTTATAGCCCTGTGCTAATTTTGGACAGGTATTGCAGTCCTGTCTGGTGAAGCGTGCAAGATAAAAGTTAGCATGCAGTTGACGGGAGGTTATCAGTCCCCCGGGCAAGTTGGCATCGCTTTGTTATGGTGAGTTTGAATCTCATCTGTGTTGAAGTTGTCCCGATAATATTTCTATAGTAGTTTTTTGTTACCTATCACTGGATCTGAATTGGATATTTGATGCTCTGCTTTTTGCTTGCTTGCTTTTAATTGCTATATGATTGTGATGTGCTGTACTGTGCTTAGAAAATATTAAGTGACTGTGCATTTTAGCATTGCTGCTCTTATTGTGCATGTAAAAATGGGGTCTGCTCATAGCAAAATATGGATAATAATGCATATTAAAAAGAGGAGAAGGAGATTGCATTTTTAATGTCTACAAAGGGGTTAACAGAAGCATTTCAGGTAGAGGGATATCCACTCCAGAAAGGGAGGGAGATTATAAAACTGCCAGTGAGCACAGCTGTGTAGAGTCAGTGAAGAGGAAGAAAAAAAAACTGTTACATAAGCTCCGTTGTATGCGTGTTTGCAGTAATGAAAAGGAGATTTTGTATATTTGATGTGCAGTGTGTGGTAATCTGTCGGTTTTCACTGTGTCTGGTATGACGTGTAAAAGATTTGCTTAAAAAAACAAAAAAGAGAAAGAGCAGATGTATTATCCTGTTTGAAAATTGTCTCAGTCTGTTGGGAAATGGCCATTCTCTGCAGATTCAGACAATTTCAAATACATTTTAAATTTGGTGGAAAGTTAATCTTATTGTATTTTTATATATCTTTGGTATGTTATGAAATATATGTTTTCCTGAGAAGGAAAAAAAAAAAAGGGGGAGTGAATTTCTGGTATGCGAGATATGAGCTTGTGTGTGTGTGTGTTTGTGTGTGTGTGTGTGTCGCTGTAAAAATGACCTTGGTGCATTTTTCTTTCTGTATGGTAAATATTTAGACTAGTTTATTTTGCTAAGAAAGCAAATGTTGTAATGAGGTATTTTGTAGTGTTATTGTTATAACTGTATTTTAAAGTCAACAGCATGTTTTAATTATGTGTGCTATTTAATAGCAGTTTTAGTTTTAAGTGATATTTGTTGTATACAAATAAAAAAACTGTCCACCTGTTGCGGCATATCAATATATTGTTTTTGCAAGTGAACTAATTAAGGGATTTGTGAATGTGGGGATGTTTGTGTGACTTTCGGTCATGTTCTGGTAAATGAAAAAAGATTAATAGGTTGATTCAAGTATGTGGTATTTGCAAGATTTGTGCACAGCGTTAGTGGAAAAGATAAAATAAGGTTATAGGCGGTATATCATTAAATTTATCTAAAAGTATTTGGGTCCATTTCTGTTGCAAGTAAATTAATTCAGTAGAAGTTTTAATATAAATGGGTGTTATAAAATATAGGGGAGGAGTTGCATTTGCAAGTTTATTTGTATATATGAAGTAGCTGGTTTTGTGCTGTCAAAACACAATTGATTGCAATGGGTTGAATTTCAGATAATAAGTATATTTTATTGTGTTCCTTATATTTGTCTGTAAAACCGGAGCTTAGGGCTTAGACAGAGCAATGGAAAATTTCCATTTTATTACTTAAAGGACCAGTTCACTCATGTGAAAGGAGTTCGTGAGCAGCAATAGCACTGTATTAGCAGTTTGCAAAATATATTTTTTGAGTCCTTTCCTTGTATATATTCTTTTTAAATCTGCCGTTTAGATAGCAGATATTTATGCGGTGTAACTTAATTCTCTCTGTAATGTACACTGAACTGATAAATTACCTGCAATCTGTGAGACTAGCGGAAAAAGGGAAAAAAGAGGAGAGAAAATATTTAAAGGGATACAGGCAAACTGATATAAAATCTGAGATTTTAAGGAAATATTTACAGAGAGAAAATGAGGTTTACTGTAAGCCTAACACTAGTATATTTAACTGTGTCAGCAGGTTCAATTAAAGATATTTTGTTAATTTGGGTAAAATGTCCCTTTAACTAGCCTGCACCACACTGTGAGTGTGTTTTTTATGCTGGCTGTGTTTGCTTAGGCTATCCAATGGATGTCAGTAAGACCAATGGATTATTGGGAACAATTTAAAGGGGTAATTTTTGTCAGACAAACTGTCCTTTTCATCTATTCGTGTAAATTATTATTATTATTATTATTATTATTATTATTATTCTTTTGTAGAAAGCTCATTTTTTGTTGTATACCATTGTTATATTTAGCTAGAGAGCTGCAAAATGGTGAATATCAAATTAAAAAAAAAAAGTTGAATCCAATAATTGTATATTTATTAAAATTTTGGTTATGTAAAAGTATAGATTGGATTCTAGAGCTTTTCACAAATTATTTGTGCCAAACATGATTTATTTAACAGTGGCTTTGCACGGTGCATGCGGGCAGGGGCTATATAGAACGGTGGCTGGACCATTATTATCTGATCTTTCCTAAAATAGGGTACTTAGGTGTTTGTGTGGTCCTTTGTAAATTTATGGTTAAGGATTGTATTTGTAAATTTGCCACTGGAGATTATTGATCATCTGCAGTGATTGCCTTATTAGTGTGATCTCATAGTATTGTGCATGGTATAATTTGCAAAACCAGGGTATAGATGGTTGTTATAGGATTTTAATTATTTGTAGTGTTTTCTTTTGCAAGATGTACCGAGTCCACGGTTTCATCCTTACTTGTGGGGTATTGTCCTTCCTAACAGGAAGTAGCATAGAGAGCACCACAGCAGAGCTGTCTATATAGCTCCCCCCTTAACTCCACCCCCCAGTCATTCTCTTTGCTGGCTCTAAGCTGGAAGGGTAAAGAGAAGAGGTGTTAAACTGTTAGTTTTTATTTTATCTTCAATCAAGAGTTTGTTATTTTTAAATGGTACCGGTGTTGTACTATTTACTCTCAGGCAGGACATAGATGAAGATTTCTGCCTGGAGAATGATGATCTTAGCATTTGTAACTAAGGTCCACTGCTGTTCCCACAGAAGCTGAGGAGTACAGGAAAACTTCAGTGTGAGGAACGCTTTCTTGCTATACAGCAATGAGGTATGTTCAGTCATTTATTCTGCAGAGACTGTGTTAACTCAGAAAGGCTGACAGTGTCCCCATTAGGGGAAAGGTAAGCAGTAATCCTAGTTATATAAGGGGCATTACTAGCTTACATACAGGGCTAATCTTATGGGTACTCAGTTTGTGTATAATATATTGGGCAAACGTTTGTGTTTTATGGGACATATGTTTGAGGGTACACTTGGTTTATTTAAGGGTTTTTATAACCCACATGGCTTTAAAAAAAAAAGTTTTTTGTGTAGGCCCCAGCTACATCGAGTGAGAGGGGCGGGGCCTATTTTCACGCCTCAGTTGCGCACTTAGTTGATGCAGGCAAGCAGCAAGCAACGTCTCCAGAGGTCCTGGTACTCTTCTGGGGCCCAATCTAAGCTTTATTCCCACAGAATCGTTCCCTAAGGGCAGGTAGAGCCACAGCAGAGCTGTGGCAAGGTGCTGACAGGGTTTTTTTTTACCGGTTTTAGACATTTGTCAATCCGTTTTTTTCATTTGGGGGTATATTGCTTAGATATTTGTGGTGCAATCTTACTATAACTTAGTGAGTATACTGTAAAAATTTCGGAAAATCTGAGGCAATTTTAAGCAGTTTTGCAGTTTGTGTATGTCTTTTTTTCTCTTAAAGGCACAGTACCGTTTTTGAAAATTGTGTTTTTATCATTAAATAAAGCGTTTTCCAAGCTTGATTGTCTCATTACTAGTCTGTTCAACATGTCTGACATTGAGGAAACTCATTGCTCAATTCGTTTAGAAGCCATTGTGGAACCCCCTCTTAGAATGTGTCCCACTTGTACTGATATGTCTATAAATTGCAAACAGCATATTTTGACTTATAAGAGTTTGGCATTGGATGATTCTTAGACAGAAGGAAATCAGGTTTTGCCATCTAGTTCTCCCCAAGTGTCACAACCAGTAACGCCCGCACAAGCAACGCCAAGTACTTCTAGTGCGTCTAATTCTTTCACCTTGCAAGATATGGCCTCAGTTATGAATACTACCCTTACAGAGGTTTTATCTAAACTGCCAGGGTTGCAAGGGGAGCGCAGTAGCTCTGGGTTAAGAACAAATGCTGAGCCTTCTGGCGCTTTAGTTGCCGTATCCGATACTCCCTCACAATGTTCTGAGGTAGGGATGAGGGATTTGCTATCTGAGGGAGAGATTTCTGATTCAGGAAGGTTACTCCCTCAGACAGATTCAGATATGACGGCATTTAAATTTAAGCTAGAACACCTCCGTTTATTGCTCAGGGAGGTTTTAGCGACTCTGGATGATTGTGACTCTATTGTAGTTCCAGAGAAATTGTGTAAAATGGACAAATATCTAGAGGTTCCTGTTTACATTGATGTTTTTCCGGTCCCTAAGAGGATTTCGGACATTGTTACTAAGGAGTGGGATAGACCAGGTATTCAGTTCGCTCCCCCTCCTGTTTTTAAGAAAATGTTTCCCATATCTGATACCATGAGGGACTCATGGGAGACGGTCCCTAAGGTGGAGGGAGCTATTTCTACTCTGGCTAAGCGTACAACTACACCTATTAAAGACAGTTGTGCTTTCATTGATCCTATGGATAAAAATTTAGAGAGTCTCCTAAAGAAAATGTTTGTTCATCAAGGTTTTCTTCTTCAACCCATAGCGTGCATTGTTCCTGTAACCACTGCAGCTGCCTTTTGGTTTGAGGCTCTAGAAGAGGCTCTTCAGTTGGAGACCCCACTAGATGATATTCTGGACAGAATTAAGGCTCTTAAGCTAGCTAATTCTTTTATTACAGATGCCACTTTTCATCTCGCTAAGTTAGCGGCAAAGAATTCAGGTTTTGCCATTTGAGCGCGTAGAGCGTTATGGCTTAAGTTCTGGTCGGCTGATGTGTCATCAAAATCTAAGCTTTTGACCATCCCGTTCAAAGGTAAGACCCTATTCGGGCCTGCACTGAAAGAGATAATTTCAGACATCACTGGGGGGAAGGGTCATGCCCTTCCCCAAGATAAGTCAAATAAGACATGGACCAAACAAAATAATTTTCGTTCCTTTCGAAACTTTAAGGGTGGTCCCGCCTCCTCTTCCCCTGCTGCAAAGCAAGAGGGGAACTTTGCTCAATCCAAGCCAACCTGGAGACCTAACCAGGCTTGGAACAAGGGTAAACAGGCCAAAAAGCCTGCTGCTGCTACTAAGACAGCATGAAGGGGTAGCCCCCGATCCGGGACCGGATCTAGTAGGGGGCAGACTCTCTCTCTTTGCTCAGGCCTGGGCAAGAGACGTTCAGGACTCCTGGGCCGTAGAAATTGTAACCCAGGGGTATCTTTTAGATTTCAAAGGTTCTCCTCCAAGAGGGAGATTCCATCTTTCTCAATTGTCTTTAAACCAGACAAAAAGAGAGGCGTTCTTACGCTGTGTAGAAGACCTTTTTACCATGGGAGTGATCTGCCCAGTTCCGAAAGCAGAACAGGGACAAGGTTTCTACTCCAATCTGTTTGTGGTTACCAAAAAAGAGGGAACCTTCAGACCAATTCTAGATCTCAAGATCCTAAACCAATTCCTAAGAGTTCCATCCTTCAAGATGGAGACCATTCGGACTATTTTACCAATGATCCAGGAGGGTCAATATATGACCACCATGGATTTAAAGGATGTGTATTTACACATTCTTATCCACAAAGATCATCACCAATTCCTAAGGTTTGCCTTTCTGGACAGGCATTATCAGTTTGTGGCTCTTCCCTTCGGGTTGGCCACGGCACCAAGAATCTTCACAAAAGTGCTAGGGTCCCTGCTGGCGGTCCTAAGACCGCGGGGCATTGCAGTGGGACTTAGTGTTGGCCTTTCTAAGATCTCATGGGTGGAAGGTGAATGTGAAAGAGTTCTCTTATTCCTCTCACAAGAGTTCCATTCCTGGGAACTCTGATAGATTCGGTGGACATGAAAATTTTTCTGACGGAGGTCAGGAAATCAAAGATTTTAACCACCTGCCGAGCTCTTCATTCCATTCCTTGGTCATCAGTGGCTCAGTGTATGGAGGTAATCGGACTTATGGTAGCGGCAATGGACATAGTTCCGTTTGCTCGCTTGCATCTTAGACCACTGCAATTGTGCATGCTCAAACAGTGCAATGGGGATTATGCAGATTTATATCCTCAGATAAATCTGGATCAAGAGACCAGAGACTCTCTTCTTTGGTGGTTGTCACAGGATCACCTGTCCAGGGGAATGTGTTTCCACAGGCCAGCATGGGTTATAGTGACGACGGACGCCAGCCTACTGGGCTGGGGTGTAGTCTGGAATTCCCTGCAAGCACAGGGTTTGTGGACTCAAGAGGAGGCCCTCCTACCGATAAATATTCTGGAATTAAGAGCGATATTCAATGCTCTTCAGGCGTGGCCTCAGCTGGCTTTGGCCGGATTCATCAGGTTTCAGTCGGACAACATCACGACTGTAGCTTATATCAATCATCAGGGGGGGAACAAGGAGTTCATTGGCGATGATAGAAGTTTCCAGGATAATCTGATGGGCAGAGACTCACTCTTGCCATCTATCAGCGATCTATATCCCAGGGGTAGAGAACTGGGAGACAGATTTTCGAAGTCGTCAGACTTTTCATCCGGGGGAGTGGGAGCTCCATCCGGAGGTGTTTGCTCAACTGGTTCAGCTATGGGGCACACCAGAATTGGATCTGATGGAGTCTCGTCAGAATGCCAAACTTCCTTGTTACGGATACAGGTCCAGGGATCCTCAGGCAGTACTGATAGATGCTCTAGCAGTACCCTGGTCGTTTAACCTGGCTTATGTGTTTGCAACTTTTACTCTCCTTCCCCGTTTGATTGCAAGAATCAAACAGGAGAGAGCTTCTGTGATTTTGATAGCACCTGCGTGGCCACGCAGGACTTGGTATGCAGACCTGGTGGACATGTCATCTCTACCACCATGGACTCTGCCACTGCGATGGGACCTTCTAATTCAAGGTCCGTTCAAGCATCCAAATATAATTTCTCTGCAACTAACTGCTTGGAGATTGAACGCTTGATTTTATCAAAGCGGGGTTTCTCTGAGTCGGTCATAGATACCTTGATTCAGGCTCGAAAGCCTGTCACCAGGATATGGCGTAAATATCTTTTTTGGTGCAAATCCAAAGGCTACTCATGGAGTAAGATCAGGATTCCTAGGATTTTGTCCTTTCTTCAAGAGGGATTGGAGAAAGGATTGTCAGCTAGTTCCTTAAAGGGACAGATATCTGCTTTGTCTATCCTATTGCACAAGCGTCTGGCTGATGTCCCAGACGTTCTGGCTTTTTGTCAGGCTTTAGTTAGAATCAAGCCTGTGTTTAAACCTGTTGCTCCGCCATGGAGTCTAAATTTAGTTCTTAATGTTCTTCAGGGGGTTCCGTTTGAACCCATGCATTCCATAGATATTAAGCTTCTATCTTGGAAAGTTCTGTTTCTAGTTGCTATCTCTTCAGCTCGAAGGGTTTCTGAACTATCTGCATTACAATGCGTTTCGCCTTATCTTGTTTTCCATGCTGATAAGGTGGTTTTGCGTACCAAACCTGGGTTCCTCCCTAAGGTTGTTTCTAATAGGAATATCAATCAGGAAATTGTTGTTCCTTCTCTGTGTCCTAATCCTTCTTCTAAGAAGGAACGTCTGTTGCACAACTTGGACGTGGTTCATGCTTTGAAGTTTTATTTGCAGGCAACCAAAGATTTTTGCCAATCATCTTCTTTGTTTGTTGTCTATGCTGGAAAGCGCAGAGGTCAAAAGGCTATGGCTACCTCTTTTTCCTTTTGGCTGAAAAGCATCATCCATTTGGACTATGAGACTGCTGGACAACAGCCTCCTGAAAGAATTACAGCTCACTCCACTAGAGCGGTGGCTTCCACATGGGCTTTTAAAAATGATGGTTCTGTTGAACAGATTTGTAAGGCTGTGACTTGGTCTTCACTTCATACCTTTTCCAAATTTTCCAAATTTGATACTTTTGCTTCTTCGGAGGCTATTTTTGGGAGAAAGGTTTTGCAAGCAGTGGTGCCTTCCGTTTAGGTTCCTGTCTTGTCCCTCCCTTCATCCGTGTCCTAAAGCTTTGGGATTGGTATCCCACAAGTAAGGATGAACCCGTGGACTCGGTACATCTTGCAAAAGAAAACAAAATTGATGCTTACCTGATAAATTTCTTTTCTTTTGCGATGTACTGAGTCCACGGACCGCCCTGTCTATCAAGACAGTTAGTATTTTTATTGAAAACTTTAGTCACCTCTGCACCTTATAGTTTCTCCTTTTCTTCCTTGGCCTTCGGTCGAATGACTGGGGGGTGGAGTTAAGGGGGGAGCTCTATAGACAGCTCTGCTGTGGTGCTCTCTTTGCTACTTCCTGTTAGGAAGGACAATATCCCACAAGTAAGGATGAAACCGTGGACTCGGTACATCGCAAAAGAAAGAAATTTATCAGGTAAGCATAAATTTTGTTTTGTGAGTGCTGTGTTTCAGTGAATGTAAGTATATGTGTTGAATTTCAGGTTAATTGTGATTGTTAAAAGTTTGTGCTGGCTGTTAAATGTCCATTCTACAAAACAAAACATTGTTTTTAACTGTTTTCTAAGAGAATGTTGTGTTTTTATTTTTAGTGAATGCGTGTGGAAGCGTGCTGTATGAATGGAATATTGCATGTTGAGGTGTATTTGATTTTGCTTGCTATTAAGAATAGATTACTACAGGCATGAGTGGAGTGCATGATTTGTCTTTTAGTTTCATGTTATATTGTGTTTGCGTGCCACATGGGATGTTTCACGCAAACAAGGGGGAAGTATTGATGAGTATTGAGTATCTTTATGTGATTTGGGTGATTATTATTTTAAGTAAGAAAGTGAACCTAAAATGTTTTTATTTTTCTATTTTGTTCTTATCACAATATTTGTATTTTGCAGGATGAGATCATGAAGCTGTATCCAGGGATTAAAGACTAACTGAATTATTTTTGAATTTCTTATATTTAGATAAAATCATTACAGATAAAATTCCATAGTGCACTCTCCAAAAGATTGAATGCAAGTAAACCTTTTAAAGAAAGAAAAAATGAAGATAAAAGACCTTTTGTGAAGCTTGTTTTAACCACCATACTGCAGTAAAAGGTGCTGAACTATCTTTGGATCCATTCTTTGCTTTGCATGCTGGTACCAGCCCCAGAACTGGACTCTGGGTAATCTATGACTGTTTCCTATGATGTGTGTCTTCAGAACATAAAGACTATCCTTCTCTGGACTGTGCCTTGCCGGTTGATATTGAAGACCTGTTATGCTGTTACAGGGTCAACCAATTAAATTAGGGGAGTATTGTTTTAACTTGTTTACTTATATTGCTTGTTTTGTATGCTCTTGTATTTGTCTAATTTTTGTTGATCATATCGTTTATAAGAAGTCATATAGTTTTGTCCACAGAAAAGTATGCCTTATTGGTATTAGTGCACATTGTAGTTTATGTACTTAAACAAAGTAACCCTTTAGATAAGCTTAACTCTAAACCTTGCAGTATTGTTACCTATTGAATGGCCCACTGAGTATAAAAAATATGCTTGCACCTTTATAGTTTAAAGAAAATGCTGCAATATATCAGAATATTTTAGACCCTCCACCCTATGGAACGCAATGAGGACACGTCTCAGCTAGAAGTTTATATTAATTATACAGAGAAATATTTGTTTAAGGAGTAGCATAATTATAGTTATATTGATGGTACATTTTCTACCTACCTTATTGGAGTTTCCCTTTTATTAATTGGTATGGTATCTGCAATTTGAATCTGGTAATGCCAGATGTTTGTCAATGAAAGGAATTATGTTACCATAAAGATGTGTTTACCTTTAAGAGATTTTGTAGTTTTAAATGTTTTGATTGTATTCTTTCCTCATACAGGAGTGTGTGATAATTTAGGTTGCATAAAATATTTAGTAAACTAGCAGTGTTTATATCAGACGAGATTGCTGACTATTAGGATCATAGTTGGAGAATTATAAACATTATATATAGTAGCTTTGAAAGAATAAAGCAACAATAGGTTCTTTTATTTTTAGTAGTTCCAAGAGAAAGTGTAAAGAAATTAATTTTAAAGAAAATATTTTTATTGACTGTTTTATTTTTCATTTTTGTTACAGGGCAGGCCTTAGCATAAGTTTTAGCATAGCCATTCATCCTCTTGATGAATCAAATTAGCAGGAAACCAATGGCACTACTTATTATATAGATGTTTATAAAAAGCTCTTCATAACTTCTGTCTTCATTGAGTTAATTATAAACTCTGTGATACAGAGAAAGTGAGTTTGTGGTGCTGTGTATTGAGAAAACTTGAAGCAAATTTGAGGTGAATTCAGAATTCACCAAGAAAGTATACACATATAGCACTCTTGAGCTTGTAGCAAATAATTGCAGTGAAAAAACTGTCTGTTGTTCACAACAAATAATTAGTTAGTGATCATCGAGGTGAAAGAGCACACAATTAAAAACACACACAATATGGACTCATGCGTGAAATAATCTAGTATATCTATACAGTGTATTGCCCTTAATAATCTAGTATATCTATACAGTGTATTGCCCTTAATAATCTAGTATATCTATACAGTGTATTGCCCTTAATAATCTAGTATATCTATACAGTGTATTGCCCTTAATAATCTAGTATATCTATACAGTGTATTGCCCTTAATAATTGGAAAATAAATTTAAGACCTCTATAAGAGTCTGGATTGAAGGTGTTATGACTTTCAAGTGTGCTGGTTATAAGGATACACAATTGTGAGAAGAATAAAACAGATTTGTGATACTTGTGTTCACTTTGTCCTTATTATGTGTTATAAACTCATATCATTTGAATTAGCTATCCTGGATAAAACAAGTATACATCCAGAAATGATCTAGTGTTCTGGGTAATTTGACAACCTAGTTGGAATCTGAGTTGTATAAAGTCAGTTTCTATATTAGTTTCCAACTTTGTTAGCTGGTTGTCAATGTTACTGTTGAGGTAATAAGGATTATATATATATATATATAATACATAATATTTTGCATAAAGTTGTTTTTTCAAAATAACAAATATTTTTAGGTATATAAATAATAAAGATTATAAATCCTTAAATATAGTGTCAACACTTGTTTTGTTTGTTGATGCACTAAATTTGTAATGCTATATTATTAAACCTGCTTTGCTAGTTTCAAAAGTATCTATATATATTGGGCGTTGATATATGTATATAATAATTTGGTTACATACCCTTGTAGATAGTATGACTATAATTGTTGCAATTTCTGCTCTTTGTGAGCTTTAATGCAACTGTTTGTTAACCAATACAATTATGTGTATTTTTGTATGTTTTGCACCATATTGGGAATATTTGTATATGTATTTTAATATATATACGTTGCAAAAACACTGTTGAATACTTGTTTTTTGGTTAACGTTGTTGTTCTAGCTACAGTTAACGCACTGTTACCTTAAGTTAACATAGTCATACTGTTTGTGTTGGTCAGTTTGTATTGTAATCAGATTATATTGCAATATATATGTTTTTAGCTATGTTGGTGTGCACTAGTTGGTAAATGTCTAATGGAGCTACAGTTGTGTCACTGCTAATAAGTTTCAAGCTATTAGAAGCATAATTTTTTTTTTTTTTTTGTTTAAATGGTTTTTATTGAAAATTGGTACATTGAAAATGAACAAGATATATAATTTCAGTTACATAACAATAGCATTGTAGCAGTTCACTGTAAAGAAAGTCATCGTTAATGATTAATCCAATTTCCAAAGGTATTTTTGAGATTTTTTGGAGGGAGAAGTGAGTCACAACATATCATTGGAAGATATAAAAGAATATAGAGGGTGAAAGTAGGCAAGGGTTAGGGAGATGGGGGTTAGGAGGGGGAATAGAGGGGGAGATAGTGTCCCATCTGGTCTATCTTCTCTAAAGTCATGGGAAGGGATGTAGTTGTAGCTTATAAAAGTTTCGGGTATAAAATGTCGGATGAACTGTTTAAGTGTGGTCATCATAAGAACCTTGATCCCATATAAATTGAATATTGTAGATCGTGTCTTGTTTACCTAGATAACAGTAATGCATCCTTTCTAGCGTGAGGACATGATCTACTTCAGATTTCCATTGGGCAATGGTCGGTGTCTCACATGTCTTCCATTTCCTAGGGATTAAGCGTTTAGCACAAGAGAGCATTAAGAGAAGTAGCTTCCTGCGGTAAGCGCAAGCGATTTTGGGGATGAGATTAAGAATTATAATTGATGGGGAAAGTGTGATTGGTACACCCAGAGTATTGGCTATGTGTCTTTCTACTTGGTTCCAGAAGGTGTGTAGGAGGGGGCACGACCACCATATGTGGGTAAGGGTACCCTCCTCCCCGCATCGTCTCCAACAGCTGGAGGAGGCAGTAGGGTATATGATCCTCAGGCGCTGAGGGGTTAAGTACCACTGAGCTAATATTTTGTAGTTCAATCCAGATATGGTCAAGGATAGAGAGGCAGAGTGTGCGTGTCGAAAGCATTGTCTCCAGGTCTCAGTATCTAGGTCACTTTGGAGTTCAACTGCCCACTTAGTGAGATATGTGGGTCGTTTTTCGGGGAAAGAGCCCCTGAGCATTTTGTACGCTAGAGAGATGTGTGCTCTATTTATATTCGGGTTGATACATAACTGTTCAAAAGTGGTCAGGGGTCTAAGTATCATTTCTTTGTGCGGGCAGTGGATGATCGCGTGTCTGATCTGTAGATAGGAGTACCAACGGTGGAAAGGTGGGCCTAGTTCTAAATTAAGGGTAAGTCTGTCTTTGACTCCCGAGGTGTCGGTCACTAAGTAAACTGGTAGGGACCTATGAAGTCTATTAGTTGGGTTATGAGGGTATAGGTCGTGCTTGAGAAAGAGGTGATATCGAAGGAGGGGGGTCAGGGGGGAAAGTATAGTAGAAATTCCCTTTGTGTGAGTGAGTACGTCATCCCACACATCTAAGGTAGTTTTGATATAGTCATTGTCTTGTATAATGCGAGGTCTGGATTCTTTAGGAATCCAGGGGAGGTCTCTCATGGGGTCAGCCTGCGCTAGATGGCCCTCCATCTGTATCCAAAGCTTCGAGGGGTTGGCATGATTCCAAGCTATAACTCTGGCTAAATGTGCGGCTTTATAGTAATTAGAAAGATTGGGGACACCAAGGCCTCCATCTTCTTTACTCAAATACATGGTGTGCTGAGCTATCCTTGGGCGTTTATATGACCATATAAAGGAGTTAATCATTTTTTGTTGTGTTAAGAGAAAGGGCTTCGGTAAGGGCAGAGGGAGGGCCTGGAACAAATATAGGTATCTGGGGACTATCATCATCTTCACCGTGTTGATTCGCCCTAGCCATGATAAATGTCCCTGTCTATGCCAGTTCTCTAGCGAGGATTTAACGTTCGTTTGGAGGTTGATAAAGTTATCTGGAAAGAGTGTGTGTGGATCTTTGGAGATTATCAAGCCTAGATATTTAAGTTTATCTGATAGTGTGAACTTTGTTTGCCGCGTAATGTACAGCATTTCTTGAGAGGTTAGATTTATCGGCAATAGACCCGACTTCTCCATGTTGATGGAGAAGTTGGAAACCTGCTTGTATGCGTCTAGGATTTGTATGAGAGCGGGGAGGGAGGTGGTTGGGGATTGTAAAGTGAAAATCACGTCGTCCGCGAACAGGAGGCATTTTTG
This sequence comes from Bombina bombina, assembly GCF_027579735.1. Lineage (NCBI taxonomy): Eukaryota > Metazoa > Chordata > Amphibia > Anura > Bombinatoridae > Bombina > Bombina bombina. Next base: position 269,031 of record NW_026511893.1, on the reverse strand, counting down.
GGTAGTGTCTCAGAATTTTAGGCCTTGTATATGATGACAGTGTCTAATTTGTAGTGCCAGTATTTCAACTGTAATAGCGAATAATAGGGGTGAGAGCGGGCACCCTTGACGCGTGCCATTGGAAATGGGGAAAGGCTGGGATATATTATTGTTGACTTTAATTTTTGCGCTCGGGTTGTGATAAAGGGCCTTTATTCTGGAAATGAAGAGCTCTGAAAAGCCGAACTTTGACAGGGTGGACCACATAAATTGCCAGTCCACCCTGTCAAATGCCTTCTCAGCATCCGTCGAAAGCAAGGTTAGGGGCGTACGGGTAAGGTGGGCTTGTTGGAGTGAGTGAAGTAATCTAATGGTGTTATCCTTCGCCTCTCTCCCTCTAATGAAGCCCACCTGATCAGGATGGACTATGTTGGGCAATATTTCATTCATGCGGTTGGCTAAAATTTTGGCATATATTTTCATATCAATATTTATAAGGGAAATTGGTCTATAATTGCTGACTACATCATTGGGTTTGCCCGGTTTAGGAATCACCGTGATTACTGCTTCTAGGAGGGAGCTGGGCAAAACAGCACCTTGATCTATATCGTTAAAGAGTGTCAGGAGCTGGGGGTTTATGTGTTCTTGTAGGAGCTGGTAAAATTTGGATGTGAGGCCGTCTGGGCCTGGGGATTTGCCATTCGGCAAGGACTTAATAACTAAATGGATGTCTCTTAGTGTGATGGGAGAGTCTAAGAATTGTTTGTCGACTTCTGTGATAGAGGTTGTAAGGACGGTGTTCAAGTATGTTTCTATTTTCTCTTTCTTATCTTGTGGTGTGGAGTCTGCTAGATTATATAGTTGCTTATAGTAAGAAGCAAATGAGTTGACAATTTCTTCATTTTTGTGGGTTGTCTCACCAGATGGGTGGCGGATTGTCTTAATGAAATTGGAGAGCCTTTGTTTTTTAAGGGACCTGGCCAGTAGGCAACCTGATTTGTTACTTTCTATGAAAAACTTAGATTTAGTAGTTAACGCCCTCATGTGGGCTTTTTGAATCAGAAATTTATTTAGGGCTTCTCTAGCGTCATTTAATTTTGAGAGCTTGGTCGCGGAGGATGGGTCTGCCCTAAGAGTGGTTTCACAGGTAGCTAGTTCGTCAGATAGTGAAGTGAACTGGGCATTGTGAATCTTGCGTTGTGTGGCGGTGTGTTTTATTATTACCCCCCTGATAAAACATTTATATGCCTCCCAATTGTTCGCAGGTGTCGTGTCCTTGGGTTTGTTTAGGGCGAAGAATTCGACCGAGTGTTTTTTAATGTCATCGACTGTTGCTTGGTTAGTCAGTATATGGTCATTGAGTTTCCAGTTGAATGTAGTATGTGGTTTGCTAGTCCATTTGAATTCTGTATGTACCATACTGTGATCAGACCAAGAGGTGTGTGTGATTCTAGAGTGTACAAGGGCAGAAAGCAGAGCCTGATCACACAGTATGTAATCCAACCTGGAATACGTGTGTTGTGGATGTGAGAAAAAGGTGTAATCTTTTCTGTTGGTGTGCACTACTCGCCAGGTGTCAAATAAGTTAATAGATCGTAAGGCTGCGCAATTAGAGTTGAGAGTATTATTGCGTAGATAGGATTTTCCACTGGAGGTGTCTAGTATTGGGTTCATGGGAAAATTAAAATCTCCACCTGCAATGATGGGTCCCTTAGCTAGGTCTAGTATTTTGTTAACTAGGGTTTTGAAGAAGTTGGGGGTGGGTCTGTTTGGTGCATAGGTGTTAACCAATGTGACCGGGGTGCCGTAACATAGGCCAACAAGAATTAGGATCCTACCCTCAGTGTCTGTATATTTCTGTAGTAGTTCGAATGGGAAGCCGCGTCTAAATGAAATGCTAACCCCATTTTTCCTATTTGTACCAGAGCTACAGTAGTGTTGGTCGAAATATCTTTTGGATAAAGTAGGTTCGTGATTTTTCTTAAAGTGTGTTTCCTGAACCATAATAATGTCAATTTTTCGTTTGTAAAAGTCATGGAACGCTATAGAGCGTTTTTCGGCTGAGAGAAAGCCCTTAACATTCTGGGTGGCTATGTGTAATGTTTCTTCTTTATAGCGTACTGTAGGAGACATCGTAATGTCGGGCGTCTAGCACTAACCCACTCTTCGGTATGTAGGGACCAGATGGGACACTAATTAGGAGAGGAAAAGGGTACCTACTGTTAGTGTTGGAGAAGAGGAGTATCAATAGGAAGGTTGGTCAGTAGGAGTCAGTGGAGATGGGAAAGGAGAAAAGAGAAGTTATGACTTTAAAAACAGTATTAGAATAAATAACAATATTTATAACAGTATTAATTCAATCAACATTAATGTAAAATACAAGTATTGCGCTGAGAAGAGAGGGAAGAAAATTATGCAATAGAATCTCAGCTCTTAACCTGTAACTTTGATCTTTGATCTTTGATCTTTGATCTCGGGGGCCTTCATTACAGGCCGGGTATCTGAGTAGAGTAAGGTAATGTGGTAGTCGACTAATTCTAAGTGGCGTTGTTCTAGCAAGTAGGGGCTCATAGCTTCTCTACATTGCCTTGTTTCAGAGAAGCCCGGTCAGTTTTATTGTGTCCTGTCTAGAGGAGTGTGGGGATTAGTAGAGGGTGTCATGTGGGATCCCTATGCTGTTAGTTGAAGTGTAGTCGATGTTCAAAGATGTTGGAGTGTATGCGTGCTGTCCATGTTACTAGAATTAAGTCAGATGATGTGAAGTCACGGACATTTAAATAGTCAGTGTGTCGTGGTGCCGTTTGAACTCAGGAAAGTCTCAGGATATGCACAGGAGACTTTATAAATTCTAAGGAGGAATCTCTCTAAGAGGGTCTGAAGTATATGTTCAGTTTCGGGGTCCTAAGGAGGGGGATGGGTGGGTCTATTAGTGTGGTTAAATACGTAGTTGGGGTGAGATATTGTCTTGTGACACGTTAAGAGTTCAGAAGCGATGTGACAATGCTTGTAGGGAAATGTAAAATATCAGTGCAGGTATAACACATCAAACTCAGTGAATACCATAACATAATACAACAAAATTTATCTTAATATGAGGCATAATGCAGTACAAACAAAACACAGTACCCCTGGGTCCATGGTGTCTCTTTGGTTCAGAAGGTCTGTTCAGTGTCACCGTGCTCTGTCTGGTGGGTTGTGAGGGTTAGTTAAGGGAGTTGTGTGGAGTTCTTGTACTGTTGAGATGTGTTCATTTTTCAGAGTTGGTGAGAGGTACACATGCTGTCTGAGTTATTGTGGTTGAGTCTAAAGTCGGCAAGTCACGGACGCTTAGGTAATCAATGTATTGTGTCACCACTTAACCTTGGCAAGGGCCCTGATTGTGTAATGGAGTGTGGATAAAGTTGTAACGGCGCCTCTCTATGAGAGTCATATGTATATGATCGGTGCTGAGGACCTAGAAAAGGGGAGTGGTTGGGTCTATTGGTATGGTCAGGTGTGTGGTAGAGGAGAGATAATGTCTAGTGACAAGTTTAGAGTTCAGTAGCAGTATGTCAACATTTGTAGGGAAATAAAAAAACATCAGAACATTTATAACATATTAAACTTTGTGGATAGCATAACATAACAGAATGGAACTTATCTTCATATGGAACATAGTTCTAAACCAGCAGATTATATTGCTCATAAGTGGTTAAAATACCATAGTCTATATGTGATGGGCATCCCATGCCTGGAAATCAAGGCCTAGTAAAAGAGGAAAAAGAAAAAAAAAGGAGGCATATACAAGTAGACAATACATTGCATTGCATTTACTCATCTGATGGAGTCTGAGTCCGAGGTGCCTGAGTTGGTGGAATATATTTGTCTTCTCTTGGTCTGATTAGAGTCAGTGTCTGGGTCTGGTCTCCGCTGGGATTTAAAGCCTGTTGAACCATCTTGAGGTCTTTGAGACGATTGATGGTTTGTTGTGTCAGGTGATGAAATTTTTAAAATGTTGCAGAATCTGTGAATGTCAGAGGGAGAAGAGCATTCCGTCTTCTTCCCGTTTTTCATCACTATTACTGAGGTAGGAAATCCCCATCTGTATGGAATGTGGAGTGAACGGAGATGTGCTGTTAGGGGTTGAAAGTCCCGCCTCTTCTGCAATGTTCTGAGTGATAGGTCCTGGTAGATTTGAATTCGATGAGCTTGGAAATGTATAATTTGTTTTTTCCTGGCGGTATTATATATTTCCTCTTTTTGACAGTAATTTTGGAAATGTACCACAATGTCTCTTGGAGGGGAGTCATCTGGGGGCTTCGGACGTAATGCTCTGTGAGCTCTATCTAGTGGAATGTCTAGGTTTTCAGGAGAGTTTTCTCTAAGTATGTCTGCAAATAGAGCCTGGAGAAAGTCTCGGATGTCATTGTTCAATACTGACTCTGGTATCCCCCTGAAGCGAAGGTTTCCCCTTCTGGTGCGATTTTCCAAATCGTCAATTTTATCTTCGAGTTCTGAAATATGACGGTCTTGTTGAGTTTGACTCGTAGAGAGATGTGCTAGTTTTTGTGCTACCACAAACTCATGCTCTTCTAGGTTGTCAACCCTGTGGCTCAGGTCACTGATCTCTTTCTTCAGATCAGCGCATTCCTCTTTGATGCATGTCTTAACCTGCTCAATTAGAGTTACAATAGCTTTATATGTTATTGGTGTGTCCTCCTCTAGGGCCATAGTTGTGGGTGCCGCTTCAATGTTTGTAGGCGGACTATTGACTTGCTCTTCTTCTATAGCGTCCGAAATGGACTCTGTTGTTTTGGTCATGGACGGCTGGTCTGTCTGCTTGAAGAAAGCATGAACTGCAGGCTGGGTAGATTGTTGCAGCTTTTGCGGTTTATCTTGACGAGTGTTCTTTCTTTGTGACATAGTGTCTGGAGGTGGTATTATGGCACTTGAATTAACTGAAAGTGTCGCCACACACTGCACCCCCTAGGGGTTTTGCCCTCACAGGGCGATCACAGTGAAGGGCAGATGGGGTATGACCCGTCACACCGTGGTGTGGCGGGAAAGGGAGCGGGGGTACGTGTGTGAGGCACCCAATGATCAGAGACCCAGAGTCAGGGGTATATGTGCTTAAGTTATTTGCCTGCAGCCATGAGATTCATACAGTCTGTGTACATCATTAGTACTGAGGAAAGGGTGGCGTCTGTCAATGGTCAGGGGCTCTGATGTTTAATATCCAAAAGGTTAGATTAGGCCCCAATCATATTCTTGAAAAGATTGTCCATTTATTGAGAAATATATAGAAACTTTTATTAGGCTGTGGCTGTGCGTGTTAGTGAAGCAGCGCCTACGGAAGTATGGCGGCGTGCAGGGTAACCTTCTCCCATCTGTCGCACCAAGAGCTGCACATGTAGCATTAAGCACAACGTTAATAGTTATTCTGATGTGTCCCCTAATTTGGGGTATTTAATGTTGTTCCACGTGGCTTTAAGGTTGGAGAGGGAGCCTTCTGGAAAAAATTGTTTATATATAGGTGATGTTTCTGTACGTTAGTGTTAAGAGTAGTGCAGCAGTTAGAGGATTATAGCAGTTGCGTGTCCCACATATGTATCACATTCAGCGTGTTAAAGTGGCTTCCGATTTGTTGAGTTGGAAGTGTGTCCCCCCTAAGATGATTTGCGGTTAGGGCAAAATAAAGCGTGCAGGTCTTACCGGGTGTTGTAAAGCGAAGTCCGGTCTTAGGGAGATATCACAAGCTGCAGCGTTAGAGGTGCATAGTGGTATGAGCTGCGAGAGAAGTTTCCAATGCGAGCAGCAAGTGCTGATCTTGATCCTGGTTGTTCCGGTCTATGTACTGTTAGGTCCGGGATTTAGGAGTATCACTTGTTGCGGTGAAGGCCGCAAGCCTAAGGAGTCGCTGCGACAGCGTACACGTAGAAGAGCAGGACCATCGAGTCCCCGATCAGGTTCTCAGGTGTTAGGAATATCTTGTAGTTGTTGTGGGCTTATTATTTGAGCGTTAAGTCGTGATTAAAAGCATTTGTACCCGGCCCGCATTCAGAGCCTCAGTGAAGTGCGGCCATTGTGCTCGGCTGCTCGCTCCGCCCCATGTAGAAGCATATATTTTTTATGTTAATTTATTATAGGTTTGCAACAAAGCTCAAATGTTTTGCACACCTTTAAATTTAATTGTGCAAATACATAACATTCTGTAGTTGTATTGACCATATGAGCTGGTTAATGCAGTTAGTTTGCTAATAGCTTGCTGTTTCTGTAGTTGGCTTACTAAAGTGTCTCAGTAATCAACGGAGTTATACCTAATATACCGTTCTCACAATACTTTGAATGTAATTATAGCAACACTATGACTCCATTAATTGAGTGTTTTATCATTAAAACATTCAGTTGTTCAAAGTAGTATTTGTTTGTATAAGATCGTTAAATTAATCCTATAGCTATGTTTTCTCTGAAAGTAGCATTAATTTGTTTCAAATCGTTAGCTTAATTCTTCAGTTATGTCCCTACTGAAAGTCACATTTGTTTGCTTGAAAGCCTTTAACTAAATCCTTCAGCTATGTTATTGCTGGAACTTAACTGCCTGATTGTCAACAGTTTTGTAATTTGAACGCTGCCATATGTAAATTTGGTCAGGCGTTATAAACAGCTGTTTGTACTCTGTTGTTAAGTCCGTTAATATTATCAGCAACTTATGCGGTCTTTTCCATAAAGATATCTACTAGATTATAAATTAATTATTTGGTCACATTTGCGGCAAGTTTAAAAAATAACAAGAGTTCCCCTTAACTCCTAGGTCCCTAACATGAATCGCCGGTACACCCGGCTTTTTCAAAGGGTATCGCGAGTCTGGTCGTAACTGAATCTATTTGTAGCCACTTCCAAGTATAACTCCACCTCTATAGGAACCACCCAGAGGGGAGTATACAGATAGAATTGTGGGTATTGTAGTTTCTTTATGCCTTCGTTAGGCTATGATGGTGATCAGGCTGATCGTATCTTAGTTCAGTAATGGATCTCTATGTCTTGTATTGTGTTATTATCATTCTGTGACACATTATTATTCAGCTTGTCTAAGAATATTTACATTGTTATGAAATATATTAATGATTTGTATCTTATAACATGATTGTATTAAAGTAAATTCAACATGTGATTAATTTTCCTAATCATGAATCCTTTGGATATTGGGTTATGATATTGAATATGATGTTATCATTAAATACAGGAATTAATATAAATCATGTGGTCCCATGTGTATTTTTGTATATTTAAACTTTCATGGCTTGTAAGTTTAAATAAAATAATTATATGTGACATGATTGTGAATGAGAGTGAGTGAGGTTTTGTGTTGAGTGCCAGTGAATAAACTTTCATGGCTTGTAAGTTTAAATAAAATAATTATATGTGACATGATTGTGAATGAGAGTAAGTGAGGTTTTGTGTTGAGTGCCAGTAAATAATAGACTCTGGATAGAGAGTATGGTTTAATAATTTATTACAATTTGGTGAAATTGGAATATGAAAATGTGAAGAGGTATTATGTGAAAATAGTAATAAAAATAAAAAAAATAAAAATTCAAAGTGCTAACTTAGGTGAAATGTGTGCTGATATTGATGACTTAAATATATATAACTATATGTGTTTTTATAGTGTTAGGTTGGATTGAATTGTTTGTGTATAGTTAGTAATCATAATTATTGTATTAAGATTGTAATTGTTATAAATATTAATATTAATGAAATAACTATGTGCCTGAAAATGTTCTTATAAAAATTGTGATTGTGATGAAATAATATGTGTGTGTTTGTATATTGAGATTAAATGAATTTTATTAATTGTGTGTTGTTGTTATTTTTTGATTGTCATGGTATCTATTATTAGAACTGTGTCTAATATTGTTGGCTTCAGTTATAGAACACGTTTCTCCAACGTACCATTCTAATATTGTCTTGTTAGAGTTTAAGTACGTATAATTCATGGATTGTAATACATATTTATTGTGATGTATATATGTATTATTAATGGTATATTTTTGTAATTTAATCTTCTGTTTATTGATGTTAAGATCTGTAGTAAAAAATTATTTTGCATTCTTGTATTTTATGACGTCTATTTGACAAACAGCTACGAATAGCTTACTACAAAGCTCTAGTGCTCATGCCCCCAACACAATTAAATCATTACCCATTGGTGAATTTCTATGCATGAGAAGAAACTGCTCCACTGAACAGAATTACAATATGAGAGCAAAAGAGCTGAGAGAGAGACTAATAGCACGAGGATACAGCAAAAGATCTATTAAATCAGCAGAATTCAGAGCAAGAACCACACCGAGATCCACACTACTTGTAACCAAACCAAAAAAATCTGAAAACCAAGTAAGATTCATAACAACTTATAATCCAAATTCGAAGGAAGTTTTAAGAATCTTAAACGACAATTGGCATATTCTCAAGACTGATCCAATTTTATCCAAAATATTGGATGATAGGGTCCAAGTGGGTTACAGACGAGGACAAAATCTCAAAAATATGATCAGCCCAAGTCATTTTAAAGGCCCAAGAACCACAAATGCTTTAAAACCAGGCTCATTTAAGTGTGGAACCTGCAGCACATGTAGTTTTATGCTGAAAACTAATACTATCACAGACAGATTCAACAAATGCCATAAAATCAACACCTACATAGATTGTCACTCAGAAGGAGTAATTTATGCCCTCAAATGTAAAAATTCTATATTGGCATGACTACAAGGAAAATCCGTACGAGACTACAAGAACATCTCAGAAATATTAAAAACGCTGCCAAAGATTTAACAGATGGCAAAAAAATCACGTCAGTTGCTAAACATTTTCTAAATAACCACCAATCCAAACAATCAGAATTAAAATGTTGTGATTACAAAAAATAAATTTAGGAATTCGAGGAGGTAACTTGGAGAAACCTCTATTACGTGCTGAAACCAGGTGGATCTTTTTGTTAAATTCAGTCCAACCATATGGACTTAATGAACAAAATAACTATAGTTCATTTCTGTAAATAAACTTAACATCAGCTCAAACTAAGACATAAATCCAAGGTAATTGGATTCATTCATGGCAAACAAACTATATATTTTATGTGGACCATTGATGGATATGGTTTATATAAAACCCCAAATAGACGTCATAAAATACAAGAATGCAAAATAATTTTTTACTACAGATCTTAACATCAATAAACAGAAGATTAAATTACAAAAATATACCATTAATAATACATATATACATCACAATAAATATGTATTACAATCCATGAATTATACGTACATAAACTCTAACAAGACAATATTAGAATGGTACGTTGGAGAAACGTGTTCTATAACTGAAGCCAACAATATCAGACACAGTTCTAATAATAGATACCATGACAATCAAATAATAACAACAACACACAATTAATAAAATTCATTTAATCTCAATATACAAACACACACATATTATTTCATCACAATCACAATTTTTATAAGAACATTTTCAGGCACATAGTTATTTCATTAATATTAATATTTATAACAATTACAATCTTAATACAATAATTATGATTACTAACTATACACAAACAATTCAATCCAACCTAACACTATAAAAACACATATAGTTATATATATTCAATTCATCAATATCAGCACACATTTCACCTAAGTTAGCACTTTGAATTTTTATTTTTTTTATTTTTATTACTATTTTCACATAATACCTCTTCACATTTTCATATTCCAATTTCACCAAATTGTAATAAATTATTAAACCATACTCTCTATCCAGAGTCTATTATTTACTGGCACTCAACACAAAACCTCACTTACTCTCATTCACAATCATGTCACATATAATTATTTTATTTAAACTTACAAGCCATGAAAGTTTATTCACTGGCACTCAACACAAAACCTCACTCACTCTCATTCACAATCATGTCACATATAATTATTTTATTTAAACTTACAAGCCATGAAAGTTTAAATATACAAAAATACACATGGGACCACATGATTTATATTAATTCCTGTATTTAATGATAACATCATATTCAATATCCAAAGGATTCATGATTAGGAAAATTAATCACATGTTGAATTTACTTTAATACAATCATGTTATAAGATACAAATCATTAATATATTTCATAACAATGTAAATATTCTTAGACAAGCTGAATAATAATGTGTCACAGAATGATAATAACACAATACAAGACATAGAGATCCATTACTGAACTAAGATACGATCAGCCTGATCACCATCATAGCCTAACGAAGGCATAAAGAAACTACAATACCCACAATTCTATCTGTATACTCCCCTCTGGGTGGTTCCTATAGAGGTGGAGTTATACTTGGAAGTGGCTACAAATAGATTCATCTTTATGGAAAAGACCGCATAAGTTGCTGATAATATTAACGGACTTAACAACAGAGTACAAACAGCTGTTTATAACGCCTGACCAAATTTACATATGGCAGCGTTCAAATTACAAAACTGTTGACAATCAGGCAGTTAAGTTCCAGCAATAACATATCTGAAGGATTTAGTTAAAGGCTTTCAAGCAAACAAATGTGACTTTCAGTAGGGACATAACTGAAGAATTAAGCTAACGATTTGAAACAAATTAATGCTACTTTCAGAAAAAACATAGCTATAGGATTAATTTAACGATCTTATACAAACAAATACTACTTTGAACAACTGAATGTTTTAATGATAAAACACTCAATTAATGGAGTCATAGTGTTGCTATAATTACATTCAAAGTATTGTGAGAACGGTATATTAGGTATAACTCCGTTGATTACTGAGACACTTTAGTAAGCCAACTACAGAAACAGCAAGCTATTAGCAAACTAACTGCATTAACCAGCTCATATGGTCAATACACCTACAGAATGTTATGTATTTGCACAATTAAATTTAAAGGTGTGCAAAACATTTGAGCTTTGTTGCAAACCTATAATAAATTAACATAAAAAATATATGCTTCTAATAGCTTGAAACTTATTAGCAGTGACACAACTGTAGCTCCATTAGACATTTACCAACTAGTGCACACCAACATAGCTAAAAACATATATATTGCAATATAATCTGATTACAATACAAACTGACCAACACAAACAGTATGACTATGTTAACTTAAGGTAACAGTGCGTTAACTGTAGCTAGAACAACAACGTTAACCAAAAAACAAGTATTCAACAGTGTTTTTGCAACGTATATATATTAAAATACATATACAAATATTCCCAATATGGTGCAAAACATACAAAAATACACATAATTGTATTGGTTAACAAACAGTTGCATTAAAGCTCACAAAGAGCAGAAATTGCAACAATTATAGTCATACTATCTACAAGGGTATGTAACCAAATTATTATATACATATATCAACGCCCAATATATATAGATACTTTTGAAACTAGCAAAGCAGGTTTAATAATATAGCATTACAAATTTAGTGCATCAACAAACAAAACAAGTGTTGACACTATATTTAAGGATTTATAATCTTTTTTTTATATATATCTAAAAATATTTGTTATTTTGAAAAAACAACTTTATGCAAAATATTATGTATTATATATATATATATATATATATAATCCTTATTATTTCAACAGTAACATTGACAACCAGCTAACAAAGTTGGAAATTAATATAGAAACTGACTTTATACCCAGAACACTAGATCATTTCTGGATGTATACTTGTTTTATCCAGGATAGCTAATTCAAATGATATGAGTTAATAACACATAATAAGGACAAATTGAACACAAGTATCACAAAACTGTGTTATTCTTCTCACAATTGTGTATCCTTATAACCAGCACACTTGAAAGTCATAACACCTTCAATCCAGACTCTTATAGAGGTCTTAAATTTATTTTCCAATTATTAAGGGCAATACACTGTATAGATATACTAGATTATTAAGGGCAATACACTGTATAGATATACTAGATTATTAAGGGCAATACACTGTATAGATATACTAGATTATTAAGGGCAATACACTGTATAGATATACTAGATTATTAAGGGCAATACACTGTATAGATATACTAGATTATTTCACGCATGAGTCCATATTGTGTGTGTTTTTAATTGTGTGTTCTTTCCCCCCCCCCTTTTTTAATTAATAAACAAATAAAAGTTATATTTTATGATCTTCCTTTCTCTCACCTCGATGATCACTAACTAATTATTTGTTGTGAACAACAGACAGTTTTTTCACTGCAATTATTTGCTACAAGCTCAAGAGTGCTATATGTGTATACTTTCTTGGTGAATTCTGAATTCACCTCAAATTTGCTTCAAGCCTCTTGATGAAGTCTCACAGTTTTCACTTGCTTAGTACTCATGAAGTATCATTTGAATTGTATAGAGAAGCTGTGAATTATTCTCTGTAAAAGTTTCAATGTATTTAGTTTGTATTATATATCTACAATGTTTTTTTTTTTTTTTTTTTAAATGACATAGGATGAGTTAAGCTAAAGGAATTGGGATGCTTACAAAAAAGGGGAAAGAAGTTTTATTTGGACATAATTGTGATTGTATCGGGGTGTGTACTCATCTTGTGCTGTTTTGTTTCCTTCTTAGACTCCTTCTGACTCGAGTGTCTGCTTGCTATGGGGATCCACTGGCTACCTTGTCTACCCCATGAACAAACCATCAAACCTCCAGCATCTACCTGCGGAAGAACACTGTATAAGCACCCCTACTGCAAATGAACTGTGTTAAAGCAAAGTGTCTGAGGAAGGTGGAGCGCTCTAAGAGGACAAAGACTGTTCTGAAACTGATCAGAGGCCACCTAGAGACATTTGTGCTGTTCCCATGTCTTACTTCACTGTGGAGAGTGTACAGAGCAAGGAACTGTTGGACATATTGGGGGGGGGGTGCTAGCAATGCAGGTGGAGAAATAAAAGATGCAGCGTTGTTTGGGGGTAGATAGGGGGCTGGTTGGGTCTTTGGGCAGGTAGACCAGTAGTTTGAGGATGCTTGGAGATAGACGGAGAGTATTGGAGAGGCCGCACCTATGTGCAGTGACAAATTGTGCCCTATTGGCCTATAAAATTATACCACTACATGTGAATATTTTTCTCTATAGTATTCTCACATAGAGTCCTGTTACCGTAGTATCAGGCTTATACTGTTGCTAAAGGCTTTTCTCATTTTCTGCGCCTTTCTATTTTTATGTTATTCTGTTAGAATAAAAGGGTGATATGTTAGGAATTGTTAGCATGACCAGCGCCATTTTGTCTTAGGCATCCATCTTGTCTAAAGAAGCTTTTATTATAGCAGTTATTATGTAGTGAGAAATATGCTGATTTTAGTAAGAATTGTAGTAGTTTTATTGGCTTTGCAAATGTTCCTGGCAAGGCGTCTGGAAGTCTGTTATCTAGGTAAGATGGCCAAACAACTTTGCTTTGAGCTAAATTATGCGCCCAGATGTATTTTCGCTACTGTTATAAGAAACACTCCTTCATACTCCTCTTTCTCTCATATATTTCAATAAGCTTCTTTTGTTCATGAAATATGGTATGATATGACGAGGCCATAATGTGTCATCAGGTTAACCCCATATGCTGTATCTGTCGCCTATAAGACATGCTTTGTATATTTCAATAAACAGAATGGTTTTAGATCATTGCTGCATGGTCTGAGTCTGTTCTAAGGATATCCTTATAAGATAATCTATTCATTTCCAGCTGGTATGGTGTGCCCGAGTCCTAGGCCTGAACTGACACTCCCCCCCTGAAAACAACACCTAACAGACCTGTTGTTCAAAGTCGTCCATTTCTCTACATGTTTATATACTTGTAATTGGTTGTTCAACCACACAGGAGAAATACATACTGAAGTTGCTGTATTTTCTGTTCTCTTTTTTTTTTTGATAGATACAAACATTTTATTTGTTTTGATAAGATCTGCAGTACACAGTATTTATGCGAGATATCTACATCTGAATTATAGTCTAATTCTACCGCAAATTATTTACTCTACATTTATTATTTTGTCTGTATACTGCATACTAGGGTATTCACACTAACTGTTGAATTACTTGTATATATGTTGAATACTGTATTATCACATGTACGCTACAATGCATGATTGTGTATACACGTAGCCATTTACATTCATTTGTTTTTAGTGTATAATTTATTCACTACTCTAACATTTCTTCTTTTCAACTTAAAACATATTTATGGTTACCTTTGTACTTTTATCATAATATTGAGGGGTCCTTTGATACCAATAACTTGTGTATTTTTGTTATAGGATTATAGAAGTGGATCTATTACTCCCTTTTTTTTTTTTAACCAACGAGTGTTGCGCCACTAGAAACCCCCCTCCTTTTCCCTTATCCCAATTATTTATTTACCATATATATATATATATATATATATATATATATGTAAAAGTCAAGCAAAGTGCACTCAAGATTTCAAGCTGCAATAGCCTCGGGTGCTAATCAAACAATTCACATAACACGAAACATGAAGCATTCCAGAGGTCTTTCATATAGGTCACCTTTAATTAGTGAACGTTTTTGGGCAACAAACTGCCCGTCCTCAAACTTACAAGGTTACAGAAAACTTACTACCCAGCTGTGTTTAAATCCACCACCAGAGAAATGTGCATCACGCTCTCCACGGTAGATGCGCCGCCCCTAGCGAGTGACGTCATCACCCGTGGCAACGTGCAGGGACTATAATAAACAAAACAAAAAGGCACAACATGATTATAAACAAAGAAACAAAAAAACGCCACCTAACATCGCGCTAAACTAGAAAGATTAGAAACATTAGCAAAATTAATGACAATGGGAAATTTGCAATATGTAAATATACGATACACCTCATATGTTAAGCTCAGTTGCCTAGGCAACCAATAAACAATAAATAGAACGTAAATAAAACGGCATATACAGAGGGTATGTGAGAACAAAGCTAATCAAAGAGAACAGCCAATACATTGTACAAAACAGTCATCTACAGTAATAACATACTGGCAGACACCACTAGACAGAAAAAGGCTCAACCAATTGGGTAAAAACACGGGGGCCAAATCTGTGAAGTGGTGTCCCACAATAAGACATGCTAATCTATAATGGACCATACTAGGAATATGGCAATATTGGTACTGGAATTGCCAAAGGTACAGTGAGAATAAAAAAAAAATAATAAAAAATAAAAAAAGAGAAAATAGAACATAGAAATAGAGGTACTGGAACAGAACATGGCTCTCATAAAATTATAAACAGTACAGCAAATAGCATATGTTGAATGTTTCTAATCTTTTTAGTTTAGCGACATGTTAGGTGGCGTTTTTTTGTTTCTTTGTTTATAATCATGTTGTGCCTTTTTGTTTTGTTTATTATAGTCCCTGCACGTTGCCACGGGTGATGACGTCACTCGCTAGGGGCGGCGCATCTACCGTGGAGAGCATGATGCACATTTCTCTGGTGGTGGATTTAAACACAGCTGGGTAGTAAGTTTTCTGTAACCTTGTAAGTTTGAGGACGGGCAGTTTGTTGCCCGAAAACGTTCACTAATTAAAGGTGACCTATATGAAAGACCTCTGGAGTGCTTCATGTTTCGTGTTATGTGAATTGTTTGATTAGCACCCGAGGCTATTGCAGCTTGAAATCTGGAGTGCACTTTGCTTGACTTTTATATCTGGACTTTTGTTTGCACCCGATTGCACTATTTTGGAGTAATCTCCTTGCTGCTGTTTGTACTTACAATTTCTCATTTGGGACATAATACTTTGGACACAGCATGACAACGGACATAACATCTGGCCTAACTGATGACATTGGTGATATTGATACGATCCCTGGAGCCAGCACCTTCCACTTTACGGAAGCAGATGCAGAGGGGATTTTGTTTGACAAATTAACGCTACGTCCTGTGTTGGATAAACCAGCTTATATCTATACTCACCTATTAAAGTTAAAACAAAAAGAGAAGGATTTAACCCTGCATGGGGCATATCTCTCTGAGTATTACCACAGAGGCTTTATTCCTAGGGGATTCCGGATTAGAAATGTGCCCACTTTGGGCAGAAATAACCCCTTGTTCTGTGACAGATGGTGTAGCATTGAAAACAAATGCTCACTAGACCTTGTGTTATTAGTTATACAAGAAGTGGGTAGATTGCTACAACTAATCAAGGCAGAGATTGCAGCTTATGAGTTACCTAATTTGTCTAGACTACAGGCTGATAACACAGAAGATTGGCTTAATAAACTCCAGATCAAGATTGATAAATATGAGACTGATCTCATACAGTTTAAGAATAAAAAATTGGAAGCTGTAATAAGTGATTATAGAGACAAACAGGTCTATTTATGGCAATTGTCAGCCAGTGAGAGACAGAGGCAACACATCTCCAGGAGGAGACGACCACGCTATTATAAACCTCAGGATTTGACTACTATAGAAAGTTCAGGGTCTGGTTCAGGCTCTGATATTGATCAAGCACAAAATCCTACTCAAGGGACACAATACCCCCAAGGAGTTACAACACGCTCAAAAAACTACAGAGGAAGAGGGGGCGGATCAGGAGAGGTGGGTATAAGAGGAAAACCACCCATACATCCACAGAAATGAATATGCTCAATGATATAGTAGTCAATCTGAGTGATTATCCCCTTAGTGACTCTGAAATCAAGATTCTAAACAAGGGACTCACTTTTGTTCCAACTAGTAGAACTGACCCGTTTGACTTCTATATTGATACAAAAAAAATTCAAAGATTACTTTCCCTGAAAGAAAAATTTGGGGAATCAGACACAGACCATAATCATTTGAAGAAAAAAATCTACATATACTCCTCACTTTGGTAACGCCAGTATAAATACCTTCACGAGATTATTACAGGAGGATATGAATCAGTCCATAGTTTTACAACAAAGAGAGACTTTCAACAACTTCTCAAAAGAGGATTGGAAGGTTTTAAGAAATCTCTCAGACAACAAGGACTTAATCATACGTGAAGCAGATAAGGGTGGGGCAGTGGTCATCCTCAATTACAAAGATTACAGGATGGAGATCTTATCACAGCTTGCAGATACAAGTATGTATAGACCACTACCACATGACCCTACACAGACATTCAAGAAACAGCTGGATGAATATGTTAAACTGATATATGATCAGGGTTTCATCAATAAAGACACCTATCTTTATTTGGTGGTGACACATCCAAGAACTCCGGTTCTGTATACCCTCCCTAAAATACATAAGGGGATTTCACCCCCACCAGGCAGACCCATTGTGTCCTCTATAGGCTCACTGCAGCAACCCATTGCTACCTTTGTGGACATGTTTCTACAGCCTTTGGTATACCATACACCGTCATACTTGAGAGACTCTACGGCACTTCTGGATATGCTTAAGAGATTCGAGGACATGGATGAAGATACATGGCTAGTCACATTAGATGTGACTAGTCTCTATACGGTAATCCCCCATGGGGAAGGGCTACGTGCTGTCTTATTCCACTTTTGTAGATATCCATACATTGGACCCCCTCCTGAGATAGTCCTGCAATTACTGGAATTTTGCCTTACCAATAATTACTTCAGATTTGAACAATCCTTTTATCTGCAGATGAAGGGGACGGCGATGGGGTCCAACATGGCCCCATCATACGCCAACCTGTTTATGGCCCATTTCGAGGAGTTTGTTTCAGGAACAACTCCGAAATTTATAAAAGGGATGAACAACTTACAGAGATGGTCCAACGTTTTGGAACTAGGAGTTATCCTGATAAACTACTGAATGAACAGCATGATAAGGTTTGCCAGGTCAAGGACTGGGAACCTAAGAAGGAGGACAGAAGGATGACATTTGTAACAACTTTCACAGGTGACAAGGGTCCTCTCAAGGACATTCTGAGTAAACATTGGAAGATCATTAACACGGACAGATCGTTACCTCTACATAAAGCTGAACCCCCTATGGTGGGCTACAGGAGGTCGAAGTCATTACGTGACTTATTAATTAAAACTGACCCTATACAAAGTTACAAAACATCCACATGGTTAGATATCAAAAAACCAGGGGTCTTTCGATGTCTTGGCTGCACAACATGTGGAGGTTTGATAATTGGTCCTTGTTTCACTCACCCACATAAACGAAAAGTTTATAAACACAAATTTCGCCTTACGTGTACTACCACACATATAGTATACCTCCTACATTGTATTTGTGGGTTGTACTATGTAGGAAAGACCACCGATGACCTGCGTACACGTATGGCAAATCACCAATCTGCTATTAAGACGGCACTCAGTAAGGGCACATCGGAGCAACCAGTTGCCAGACATTTTTTGGATCTAAAACACAGTGTTATGGACCTCAAGTATACAATCATTGACCATGTACCGCCGCTGTCAAGAGGAGGGGATAGGAACCGATTGCTTCTCCAAAAAGAAGCAAAATGGACATTTGAGTTGAACACTCTTGTGCCTTATGTGCTGAACACACAGTTGGATTGGCAGGCGTTCTTATGATCCCCTCCCATCTGCCCACATCTCTGTTGGAGTCCAGAATCATTCAACATATGCTATTTGCTGTACTGTTTATAATTTTATGAGAGCCATGTTCTGTTCCAGTACCTCTATTTCTATGTTCTATTTTCTCTTTTTTTATTTTTTATTATTTTTTTTTTATTCTCACTGTACCTTTGGCAATTCCAGTACCAATATTGCCATATTCCTAGTATGGTCTAGTTTATTTGGTCCATTATAGATTAGCATGTCTTATTGTGGGACACCACTTCACAGATTTGGCCCCCGTGTTTTTACCCAATTGGTTGAGCCTTTTTCTGTCTAGTGGTGTCTGCCAGTATGTTATTATTGTAGATGACTGTTTTGTACAATGTATTGGCTGTTCTCTTTGATTAGCTTTGTTCTCACATACCCTCTGTATATGCCGTTTTATTTACGTTCTATTTATTGTTTATTGGTTGCCTAGGCAACTGAGCTTAACATATGAGGTGTATCGTATATTTACATATTGCAAATTTCCCATTGTCATTAATTTTGCTAATGTTTCTAATCTTTCTAGTTTAGCGCGATGTTAGGTGGCGTTTTTTTGTTTCTTTGTTTATAATCATGTTGTGCCTTTTTGTTTTGTTTATTATAGTCCCTGCACGTTGACACGGGTGATGACGTCACTCGCTAGGGGCGGCGCATCTACCGTGGAGAGCGTGATGCACATTTCTCTGGTGGTGGATTTAAACACAGCTGGGTGGTAAGTTTTCTGTAACCTTGTAAGTTTGAGGATGGGCAGTTTGTTGCCCGAAAACCGAAAACGTTCACTAATTAAAGGTGACCTATATGAAAGACCTCTGGAGTGCTTCATGTTTCATGTTATATATATATGTATATATATGTATGTTTGTGTGTGTATATATATATATATATATATATATATATATGTGTTTCTATATATATATATATAATGTCAATTAGCCAGTGGCCCAGCACTCCAACCTTTGTACACAACAAGTGACCTGGGTGCAGTCCTCAAAGATTTGGATACACAACTTTGCAAGAAAGGAGGGCACTCACAGGATTTGAAAATACTCAATAGGGTTTATTGAACATACATAGCATTTTAATGCATAACAAGTCATAGTCAACGTTTCGGCTCTTTTCAGTAAGCCTTCTTCAAGACAAATTTTAAATCTAAGAATAACAAAAAAGCAACATTTATACAGTGTTAAGTAAGTTATAACAAACAACAAACGCACCCACCACCACACATAGAGATTGTAATTTTTCTTTGGTGGTTATTGACATATGTTCACTGTACACTTGTATCCCCCAAAACCTTGGCATTCAAGCAGTTGAGTTCTTTTTAGAAAGAGAATTAGATATGCAAACTACCATCAAACACTATATTGGAGAAGTGCTGAGATTTTTATTATCGCACAATTATTTTATGTTTGATGGAGTATATCATAGCCAAATCTGCGGCACTGTCATGGGGGCTAAATTTGTCCCTGCACTCGCAAATTTATGTGTGTCTTGGTGGGAACTTACACATGTGTACAGTGTTCATAATCCTTGGCTTGAGGACATCTTACTATATGTTCGCTATATAGATGACCTTTTGGTCATCGTAAAGAAACCCTTAGACCAGTGCTTTCCAAACTAGTGTGTCGGCAGCAGTGTGTAGGTGTGTCCCTGCTTCAGCACAAATTTTTTTAAATTTATTTTTTATTTTTTTAAATTGTTTTTTGGTATCTGATTTTCCGCCTGCTTGCTACGCATATCACATGGTTGACACGTGAGTGATACCTAGTGGGTCACAGATCATCTTAACCAATTGGCACAGCTCAGTGGGAACTGAAACTATTACCATTGGCAGATTTGGCGGCACATTGGCTCCTGACTGCACGTGTAGTCTCCTTAATTGGCTTGTGACTGCAAGTGTAGCTAGTGAATGTGACAGCAGTGTGTTTGCAGCGCGGGCAGTAGTCAGTCGGACTCACAGAGCTCTGAGGGTGGCAGCTTAAACGCTGAGCTGAAGTCAGAAGTCAGTGGGATTTCTTTGCAACTAGCTCCCAGTAGTGCATTGCTGCTCCTGCCCTTGATACAGTGGGGGAAAAAAGTATTTAGTCAACCACCAATTGTGCAAGTTCTCCCACTTAAGAAGATGAGAGAGGCCTGT